>NW_022631039.1:8452163-8593214 GCF_010015895.1 Lontra canadensis | reverse complement strand
TCAGCGGGGTTATGCCCCCTCTGAAGGCTCTGGGGAGGGTCTTTCCCACCTCTGCCAGCTTCTGGGGCTCACAGGGGTCTCCGGGGTCCTTGGCGGTTGGCCCCGCGCAGTCCCTCCCTCCCCAGTTTCGCTGTACTCGCAGGTCAGACGCGAATGCGTCAGGGCCCGGGAAGGTCACCGAAGGGCGAGCAACTGTGAGGAAGTGGTTAACAAACGTTTACACAACACAAGTGTGTGCTGAGGGTGAGACCGGGAGGACCCAGACAGGGGGAGCTCGAATATGAGAGGGGTGCATGGGGGCGGCGACCGCAGCCAGGACCCCAGGGGGAAGGGGAACGCCCTGCAGAGCTGTGGTCAGGTTCCCTGTGCCCCGGGTCACCTTCCTTCTGGATGGTGGGTTTGCGCCTATCAGCTGTGTGAGACCCGGGTCAGAGCACAACCACAGCCCCATGCCTTATGGTGAATATTTAAGTTATCATAATCTGCCAAATAAGATCTCTCTGCCCTGAGGAGTCTACCTTCCTAATACATAACTGAGAAAGTGTTTTTACACAAATAAAAGTTAGCAAAACAAAGACAACTGTACTGATTATTATTACACCATCCCGGATGATCTGTTTTGGGTTGGCGATATTTGCAGGACGTTTAAAGATGTGGAATTTCAACTATTTCATATTTATGTCGTAAAAATTATTTTTTCTCAGTAAAAGCTCTAAATATGTTGTTATAATCAATATTTCCAAATAACTTATTTTTTTATCGACAGCAATGCCAAATTAGACGATATTCCTTTGTCTAAAAACACCGATAGGTCTTGGGAAAAGTCTATCACACGACTAACCCAAGAAACACTCCTTTTAATTTTTTGAATTAAAATATAATTGACATATAGAACTGTATTAGCTTCAGGTACACAACATAATGATTTTTTTTTTAAGATTTTATTTACCTATTTGATAGAGATCACAAGTAGGCAGAGAGGCAGGCAGAGAGAGAGGAGGAAGTGGGCCACGACCTGAATCGAAGGCAGAGGCTTTAACCCACTGAGCCACCCAGGTGCCCCTGACATTTGTATTATTTTGAAATGATCATCACAATAAGTCTAGTTGACCCCCATCTCCAACATGGCTAAAAAGGTTTTTCTTTCTGTTAGGACTTTTAAGAGCTACTCTTAACTGTGTTCATAGATCCAATACGGTATTATGAACTGTAGTCACCATGATGTACACTATATCCCCAGGACTTATTTATTTTAGAGCTGGACGTTTGTACCTTTTGACCCCCTCCACCCATGGTGCCCCCTTCCCCACCTGTGGCAACCACTGCTTTGTTCTCCATATGAGTCTTTTGTTTTTTTTTTTTTGTTTTGTTTTTGTTTTTATTTATTTATTTGACAGACAGAGATCACAAGTAGGCAGAGAGGTAGGCAGAGAGAGAGAGGAGGGAAGCAGGCTCCCTGCTGAGCAGAGAGCCTGATGCGGGGCTCAATCCCAGTACCCATAGATCATGACCTGAGCTCAAGGCAGAGGCTTTAACCCACTGAGCCACCCAGGCGCCCCAAGTCTTTTGTTTTTTTTTTGTTTTTATTTTTTTTTCCCCAGATTCCATATGTAAGTAAGATCATTTGTCTTTCTCTGGTGTATTTCATGAACCATAACGCCTTCAAAACCCAACCATATTTTTGTAAATGGCAGGATTTCTTTCTTTTTTTGTTTTATTTAAGATTTTATTTATTTATTTATTTGACAGAGAGAGACACAACGAGAGAGGAAACACAAGCAGAGGGAGTAGGAGAGGGAGAGGCAGGCCTCCCACCAAGCAGGGAGCCCCATGTGGGACTCGATCCCAGCACCCTGGGATCACGATCTGAGCCAAAGGCTGATGCTTGATGACTGAGCCACCCAGGCATCCCGATTTCTTTCTCTCTTATGGCTGATTAATATTTTATTGTGTATATACGTTATCAGACTCGTATATACAGACTTGGGTCCTTGTACCCAGCTACAATAGAAACCAAGGCTGGACCCCAAATTTAAAGGTACAGGAAAGGCTTTCTTGGGGCAACAGCAGCCGCAGAAGGGAAACACACTCACGACTAAGGTGTCACACTGGCTCTCTCAAAAACAGCCAGGGCAAGTTTTAAAGGGACTGAGGTGGGGAATCCCAGGAAAGTGGGCGGCAGCTCAGCTGACAAAACAAGCTCCTTCATACCCTGGGCTTTCATATGCATGTGGAGTTTCCACCTCTGGGCATGTTTTTAGCATTAAAATGAGAAGGAAAGTCAATGAAAAGTCAATTTTGGCGACCTGACGACCGTCTGTCTGGGATCCTTTTGAAGTGTTCTGAGTTTGCTCCTCGGTTTTTGCTCTGCAGGAAAGGGATGAGAGTCCACAGGGAGGGCCTTGTTCCCAGGGTCCATGACCATCTCATATAGGCCACATTTCCTTTATCCATTTATCCACTGGTGGACACTCAGGTTCCTTCCATGTCTTGGCTGTTGTAAATAAAGCTGCCGTCAGTGAAGGCGGAGGGGGTGGGTACAGATACATTTCTGAGCTGGTGTTTCCCTTTCCTTCAGATAAATACCCAGAAAAGGAATTGCCGGGTCCTATCAGTAATCTCTTGTTTGACTGAAGTTTGACTTTGAAGGCTCGCTGACACTCTAAATGGAGACTCCAGCACATAAAATGACAATCCTTGCAGGCACGGATGTGACAGATGTCGCTGGACCACTACCAGGCTTCCCTCACAATTCTTGCTGACTGATATATAGCCTGGGCATGAGAAAAGTAAGCGAAGAGGTGAGGACGGCTGAAGGGAAGGACGTCCAGGCTTGATCATCCCATCAGCTTCTCCGTCCACCCAGGCCAGGACCCGCAGCAGCGCTCACGTGGGGCAAACGAAGGACAGGAAGACATTGACTTCATTGCGGACGATAAGCCGGCCTGGGTGGATCCTGTCGGGCAGGCCCAGACTGGAGGTCATCTCCCAGGCGTCCACAAAGGCCACACGGAGGTCGGCAAAGGCAGCTCGGAGAAGCCGGTTCACCTGGAGGGTGAACCAGTCACTGCCATACACGGACTTGTAGCCGGTGTTGGCCAGCTTGATGACCACGAGAGTGTGGGGCTCCCGGGCCAGCAGCGCTGCCACCGCCGCCCTGATCCCTGCGAGGCGTTGCACAAAGACAGACGGGGGAAACGTGGTGAAGTGGGCGCCCAGGCCCAGCACCACCACGGTGTGGGGGCCCCCAGCCAGGCCCCCCAGTTCCCGCACCACAGAGTGCAGGGAGGCCACCGGTGTGCGCAGGGAGCGCAGGGGCCAGCTGTGGGCCCGCCAGTGCAGCACGATGCCCCGAGTGGTCTCCACTGCCATCAGGGGTCCCGTGTGATACGTGGCATGTAGATCCACAGGCTTCAGAGCTGTGGGGAGGACAAGAGGAGGCTTAGGGGTTAATCTGGGCGTGTACTTCCTCCTTAAACAACATAAGATCTGGCATCACTTTCCTCTTAGGACCCAAGTAGCCTCTGGCCGTATCAGCAGGTTGTGCTCTCCCTAATCTGTAAGATCGCCAGTGACCTCCCCGTTTCCAAGTCCCCAGACCTCTTCTCGGTCCTGGGCCTCCCTGGCCCCCTGGAGCATTTTGTCCCGTTGATGTTCCTTTGGCTGCCCCCGCCTTTCTTAGCAGTATGTGGTCACTCTCTGCAGTCTCCTCTCTGTCCCAGCACTTCAACTCGGATTCACCCATCAGCTCCCTCCGGCCAGCCCTGGATGAAGACTTGCCCCAGGCGAGACAGTCAAGGCTGTCCAGTTTCTGTCCTTGTGCAACGGTGGCCAGCTGGGGGCCAGAGGCTTCTGACGTCTGGTCTGTCCCCTCAGCTGTGTGCCCTGATAGAGAGCCAGATGCACTGCAGGGAAAGGCCCTCCTTCCTCTGCACACAGTCCCTGCCTGCTTGCCCCACCTTGTGCTTCAGGGCTCTGTGGGCACAGGGGACCCCTTTTTCTGTCTCACAGGAAGGTGCCACATCAGCCAGCAGAGGATCTGGTTTTCCCCACTTTCTGACTCGAGCTTCTGTTCATCTCTAGAGACATCTCCTGCTTAGGAAAGTCACCTCCTCCACCTGCCATGTGCAGAATTGTCCCAAAGTGACCCGGGGGGGGGGTCACTTGACGTTGCCTACACATCAGATTAGTTGGAACTGGAGCTCTTGTTTTCTCCCAAAGGAAAGGGCTTCACCCAGGCTAATCCTCCTGGGAGGCAAGCGCCTTCGATTCCTGCAGCAGGAGGGTAGACGACATCCCACAGACCTCAAGGCCTCTAGGTGGGAGCAGTGGGTACTTTTAGGACTTCTGTAAGCAAATGTCAGCCCACATCCCTCTTGTGCCCTGTGGGTCCTGCACGGTTCTCTGGGGTGATGGCGGGACAGGGAGGGGAGGTAAGGTTTGGTGCTGACGTTCCTTCTTTCCTCGGCTGTCATGTTGCCCCCACTCCCCAGTCAAGCATCCTCCATAACCCATGTCACGTTACATGTTAGGATCTGTGCGCGCAACGTGGAGGCTCAGATGGGACTCAGCTTGCACGACACTCACCTCTTTTAACTTTTCTCCTCCAGGGAATAAACATGAAACTCTATCTGAAGCTCAGACACCTCCATTCAGTTCTAATCCTGTGTTCAAAAGCTTCATGCACACCCTCCCCGGAAGACCCCTCCTCACCTGTTCAACCCAATGTGAAGAATATAAAATAAATACACCATCGCCTCCCAATGCTGCCTCTTGCACCCACATCTAGTCAGGCCCGCCAGGAACTCCCATTCTGAGTCCGTTTCCTGTTACCCCTAGTTACCTGGGCATCTCCCCCCTCTCTAGAAGCAATCAGTCAACAAGCTGTCGGTTCCTTCAGGATGATGGTTCCTGTACTGCTGACCCCAGCCTCCATGCTGACCTCCCCTAACGTAGAACTGGTCTTTGGACTTTCCTTTTTCAATCCAATCAATCCAGCAAACTGAAAACTCTGCAAACATTCAGCATCTCCCCAATGTCACAAGATAAGTCCCTGGTTTCCCTACAATATTTTTCTTAATTTGGAACTTTATTCCTTCAGTATCTACTGCCCACCCCCCGCCCCCGCGCGCAAATCCTCACTTCCGGCGAGGGTTATGTACTCATCATTCTTCAAACACATTCCCCCTCCTGTGAGAGCCTCCCATCATCAACCTAATTGTTGAGATTATGTGTAACTGGGCATCCTGTTCCCCATCCCTGTTTCTGCCCCAAACCCAGACATCCGGTCCTTCCCCAGGGATCTTTCAGGTCCTTGTCCTAAAACGTTCTCTGCCTTCTCAAAGCCCTGGCTCTTCTCTCCTTCTCCGAGGAGCCCCGCCCTCTCCCCTCAGGGCCACTCACAGGGCACGGTGTCCCGCAGGTACTCCCACCACTGCCGGAGCGTGGAGTCCCCCATCATGTGGACGATGCGGCCAGCCAGGCAGCCCAGGACGCTGGCAGCGGTGGAGAAGGAGCGGCCAGAGCAGGACAGTGAGTGCCACACAGCTCGGTGGTAGAAGCCAGAGGGCCTCGGGCCCGGGATCCCAGGGTGGCACGGTTGTTGAGGGGACACAACTGTAAATAATTATTTGTAAGCAAAGCAATCTGTGGGTACAGAAGAGTCCAAAGCCACGGGCACGGAATAAATGCTGCCTTTTCTGCAAGCCCAGGTGTCACTTACCCAGACTCTTGTTGCTCTCCTTGGCCACCCAGATTGGAGAAATACCCTGAGGGAGGACTTTGTCTGTCACATTCCTGAAGAGAAACCAATTGGCAAGAGGGGAGCCCTTAATGGGAATGTGTGATGGGAAAGAATCCTGGGCTGAAGTGACATGGGGCTTCTTGCAGGAAAGGATGTCCTCAGTGTCAAGGGCCTCTGTCCAGTGTCAGGGCTTCTGGGAGACAGGGAGGGTCTGGGGGCAGGAGAGGATTGGAAGCTGGAGTTCAGGGATCCAGGGACCCGGGTCCTTTGCCTTGGGGATTCCGTCAGTGCAGAAAGCAGAGCTGTTTTACAATGTACCCGGGATTTTGGTTTTATTTAGGTATTGGGGAGGCCAACGGATCAGGAGATGATACCATGAGAAAGATAAGGTATTACCCAGAGTTCCTGAGAAGCAGGGGCACACAGAGAAGCACCAGAGTCAGTCGGGGACAGAGGGAGCAAGGGCAGAGGGCAAAACCTTTGTTGTGATTTTCATAGGAATGAACAGGCAAGGAAGGGCAAGCAGCGGGGGTGCTTAGGATTGGATCCTTTGAGTAATGTTGGCAGTCTCTGGGCTATAGAGGGAGATTCTAATGGTCAGTACCGGCCCTCAGTGGCCGGGTGTGTTGGCTAGGATTGTAAGAGCCCGAGAAAAGGAGGCAGGGGGCGGTATGCACTCAGGAGTGGGTGGTTGTGCTGAAGTCAGGTTGTTTGCTCTCTCCAGGAGCTAGCTAATCCGGGAGTGGCCACCCCTCCTCAGTCCCCAAGGCCCCAAGGTGTCAAGGCATCAGAAGTACAGGAAATTAAAAGCATGATTTGGGGCGCCTGGGTGGCTCAATCCGTTAAGTATCCAACTCTTGATTTCAGCTCAGGTCATGATCTCAAGGTCATGAGACTAAGCCCCGATTCGGGATCTGGGTTGAGTGTGGTGGAGCCTGCTTAAGATTACCGCTCCCCCTCCACCAGGCGTGGAACTCTCTTAAAAACAACAACAACAAAGAATGACAACAACAAACAACAACAACAACAACAACAACAACAAAGATTCATAGGCTTGGAGCGTTTTGCAAGAAGTGCTGACTCTCCTCGTGGTCTCACTGAGCCCACTCCTGTTGGATTCTCCCTGACCACCATCAAACCAGCAGTCGCTCCCTGGTCCCTGGGACCCCCTCCCTCCCCTAGTAAGTAGCCCCTTGTGGGAGCCCCTTCTCCCCAGGCTCCGGCCACAGCCCTTGGCTTCTCTTTCCAGATCACACTCCCTACCTTGGTGGTCTCACTCAGCCAAGATCTCCAGCCCAGTCTTCTCTGCCAAATTCCAGGTTTGTGAGTCTAGTCATTTGTTCAACATCCCCACTCGGTGTCTAATACACATGACCAAACTCCCCCTCTCCAACCCCCTACACCCCACCTGCTACTTTCTCACTCTAGCTGATGGTAACTGTCCTTCCACGTGAGCAGGCCCCAGACCCCACACTCATCTGCGAGCTCTCACTTTTTGGCACATCCATGTTCTCTCAGGACATCCTATAGGTACTGCCTTCAGAGTATACCCAGAAATGAATCACTTTAGACACCTTGACTACCGCCACCTGAAGCAAAGGCCTCCCACCTTTCAGTCTCCCTGATTCTCCCTTAACCTGCAATCCATCCTCAAAACAACGGTCTGAGAGACCCTTTAAAAATGTGATCGGGGTGCCTGTCTTCTGCTCAAAATCCTGCAAGTGACTCCCTTTTCACTTACACCCAAAATTACATTGCCTACAGAGCCCTTCCTGGTCATGCCATGTCCTTCCCTTAATGCTACTGGTCTTCCCCTGCCACCTCCCTGTCCTCTGCCCCCTCTCAGCTATTAGACTTCCTTGCTGTTCCTTAGACACACCAGGTACACCATGGCATTTCCTCTGCCTCGAACCTCTTCTCTGGGGTATAGCCTGGGTCAACTCTCTCATCCCCTTCAAGGCTTGGCTCAGATGTCACCTTCTTAATGAAGTCTACCCTGACCCCTGTTTAACATTGCAACCATACTCCTAACCATACAGCCCACCATACTCCTAATCATCACCTCCTGTGTGTTTTAAATTTCCCCCAGCCCGTATCTCCTTTTTTTTTTTTTTTAAAGATTTTATTTATTTATTTGAGAGAGAGCTTGAGAGAGAAAGCATGAGAGGGGAGGCCAGAAGGAGAAGCAGCCTCCCCATGGAGCTGGGAGCCCGATGAGGGACTCGATTCCAGGACTCCAGGATCATGACCTGAGCTGAAGGCAGCTGCTTAACCAACTGAGCCACCCAGGTGCCCCCGTATCTCCTTCTAACATTCTATACACTACTTAGGTATTGCCATGTTCACTGTTTCTGACCCTCCCTCCTGTAGTAAGGAAGCTTTATGGGATCAGGGTACATGTGGTTGCCTTCCCTGTGCCTCCAGCAGGCTCATGCAGGCAGATGTGCTCAGCTTGCATTTGCTGAATGAAGGAAAGGACTGTCTGAAGGGCTGTGTCTGAGGAGGAGAGAGGAATTTGCTTCTGGGGAGAAAGGGATGAGAATATTCCTACAATCTAGAAAAATGCCGGTGTATGGCCTTCCTTGAATGTCAGGGCTCTAGCGCCCTCTAGAGGCGAAAGCTTCCGGAAGCAGGTGAAAGATGGTCCCAAGCTGTACCCAGGTGAGGTTGGCTGCCCTCCCAGCAGACCCCAAGATTACACAAGTTTGGACAGTGGGCACCTTGGGGTGACCAGAGGACCAAAGAAGGATCCCAGATGGCCAAGGTGTCAGTTTCTTTGCAGGACCTTAGGTGAGGGAGCTCTTGCCACCAGCCCAGCTGCAGGGGTCCTCAGATGGGATTAAAGTTGATGTAAAGAAAACACCTGATCTTGGGGCTGCAAATGCATGTCAACTACACATTTGCCACATGTGTACATGTGTGGTTGTCTCTTTAACGCCCGTCTTCTATCAGCACACTGTGGCTCCCGCGGGACGGGGCCACTTCTGCCCTGCTCTCCCATCCCCAGGACCTCCAGGCCTTTGGACAACGTCCGATAGAGCAGGGGCCACTCGACAGCATCAAAATACTTGGGACACGATTGTAAGAGCCATCAGAGCCGCTATATGCTGTCCCTGTTCTAAGCACTTTACACACATTCATTTATTTGTTCTTTACCACAAGTCTCTGAGGGAAGTTCTATTATTATTCCCCTCTAGAGATGAGAGAACAGAGAGGTTAAGTGACTTCCCAGAGATCACACAGATAGAAGCTGGCAAGTTGGAGCAGGTGGAGCAGGGATCAGAACCCACACACTCTCACTCCAGAGACTCCTGGGCTGTACCCCAAGCGCCATCCCGAGATGGCTCCTGTAATTTCGTCTTAGAGTTACTTTTAATCGACCAATGCAAAAAGGGTGTGTGGTTCTCCCTTTCTGACCAAAGGGAGCATAAGAATTGGTCTGGAAAGACCAAGGTTTCTTGGCACTAAATTCTCATGCCAGGAAGTCAGTGTTAGTGGGAATTCCCCAGTCTGAGCTCCCGAGAGCCTCCCAGAGACAAGCATCTTGTGGGGCCAGCAGGCACCCTGGCAGCTCGGGCATCTCCAGCTTGGCTCACCTCCTCCCATCCTCATGGGAGCCTGTGAGAACTTCTGTGCTCTTTGGGGCCACGGAGCAGCACACATCCCAGCTGCCAGCCCTCCCCGCAAACACCTCTGGCTCTTCTCTCTCCTCACTCAGTGAGGATGTCCCCGCACCCCTGCCTTCTTCTGGGACCCTGTTTTTGCCTCCATCTCCTATTCTCCCTGCTGGAGACCAGATGCCCACGTCTCCTGCCTTAAAAAATGCCTCCCTCTTTCTTGGGGTCTCTCAAAATACCTCTCTTCTCCTTGGGATCTCTCTGTCCCCACCACGCCTCAGATCTCAGGGACAGTAAGGCTCACAGTGAGCCAGGCTGTTTGCCATGTCTCCCCTCCCTCCCATTCTCTTTCCCCCCAGGGAGGCTTGCTCCCCCAAGACTTAGGACAGTTCTCAGCCCTTCCCAGCTTGCAGGCTGCAAGCTCTGCCCCCCTCTCACTCAGGGAGGTCACATCCATCCTCCATACTCCCTGACCACATATGCTGGTGATTTCGGCACCACTTCTCTCCTCCCAAGAGCCATCAGAAGAGCAGCGAGGCCTGGAATGCTTTTCTTTTGCCAGAGGTCCCTGGTTCTCCTTGAAGCTTAGCTAAGTTGCCACCTGCCTGACCTACCAGGTGGGGTGCCCCTTGTCCGTGCCCTCACATCACTCTGTGAATACTACACTTAAGTACTCATCACACTGTGGGTTTTCAAAAGCCATGAGTCTCCTCACTGAAAATTTGTAGAGGGCAGGGATGCCAACCATTGCATAAAAGTAGCCAGCAGTGAGTAGGAGACCTGGCCCACAGTAGGAAACATGTTTAATAGAAGGGAACAGATGAATAAAGGTAGCAGCTGGGGCAGAAAAATCACAGGGACCAGGGTTTGGGGGCGCAGGGCAGCTATCCCAGATGATGCTGGGTTTCTTACCATGCCAGCAGGGCCTCTTCATGTGGTGTGGTCACGTTCCAATAATGACCACTTGAATGGCCCACCAGTGAGTCGCAGGGCAGGGTGGGAGGCCGAGCACAGAACCAGAGCTCACCAGTATCTTCATCCCTATAGTGACAGGTGGATTCTTCTTCCCCAGTTAGTAGGGGGTTCACATTGCAAGTCACAATTTCTTCATGTCCTGTGGGTCCTCGAAAATAGCCTGTGAAATCGACCGTGGCCCACTGGTCTCTCCAGATTCCCCTCAGGACCCCAACGGCCTCGCTGGAGTGGATCAGCCGCACTTGCACCTGGACTTGTCCAGCCCAGAGCAGGGGGAAGGTCAACAGGTAGGTGCCGTTCTCCAGATCCCGGATATCCCCAGGAACTCCTGCCTTCAGGTAGGGACCCAGGAGCTGTGCCCGAAACAGATCCCCACCATGAGTCTTGGGCCTGCCCTGGTGGTCTCTGGCGACAAGAATGGCCTCCAGGTAGCTGCCCAGGGTGTAGCTGGCCTGGGAAGGTCCCCTCAGGTGGTAAGTGGAGGTCTGGGGACTGGTAGAGGACAAAAGGTTCCCTCCATCTCCTGGGGTAGGAGGCCAGTGCAGAAGATGGGTCAGGTCCGAGAGCTCCTGGAGGAGAGAGGCAGAAGACTTGCAGGCTGGGGGAGGCTGTGGGGGCAGAGGAATGGTGCTGTCATGCCAGGAAACTCTGATGTACAAGATCTGTGGGTAAAGAAAGAAGAACCTGTTAGTCGTTCGTGTCTCTTCACCTTTCTTCGGGGAAGGCATTGTCAGTCCACCAGACCTAGTTCTCCTACCTGCCTTACCTCATGCTGCTTCTGAACCAAAGCTGGTGTCGCAATCACCACCAAACACGTATGCAGATACCAACTTGTGTTTAAAACCATATGTCTGTGGGTTTTGCTATATTTCCCAAGGTTGGTCATTTATAGAATCTACACCTTACACATCAAAAGAAGCTTTATCAGGAATAAATAGAGGAAAAAGTAAAAAGAAACCTTAAAGATATACATCTATGTATTTACAAAGAACAAATTATTTATCTGTGTATTTATTTATTTAAAGATTTTATTTCTTTATTTGACAGAGAGATCACAAGTAGACAGAGCGGCAGGCAGAAAGAGTGGGAGAAGCAGGCTCCTTGCTGAGCAGAGAGCCCAATGCGGGGCTCGATCCCAGGACCCTGGGATCATGCCCTGAGGTGAAGGCAGGTGCTTAACCAGCTGAGCCACCCAGGGGACCCACAAATCATTTATGTTATGCTAGATAACAGTGGTCTTCAAACTGAGTCACTTTTACAGCTCCTTTTTCTGGGCATCAGTTCAAAGTTTTTGTCATTTAACCTGGGATGAGTTTATGTTGTTGTTATGACTAGTTCTGGTGAACCTGAGAATCTCTTCTTTTCTTTTCTTTTTTTTTTTAAGATTTTTATTATTTATTCAACAGAGATATAAAGATCACAAGCAGGCAGAGCGGCAGGCAGAGGGAGAGGGAGAAGCAGGCTCCCCGACGAGCAGAGAGCCCATTGCAGGGCTTGATCCCATGACACTGGGATCATGACCTGAGCTGAAGGCAGAGGCTTAACCGACTGAGCCACCCAGGTGCCCCTGAAAATGTCTTGTTGAACATCCTTTCTTGCTTTAGGTTCTTTATCAGAGAATAGGAGATGATAATTCAGTAGAAAAGTGTCATCTTAGGATAAAGTATATATTTCAGGGATATGATCCTGACAGAGGAAAAGATTACTCCAAGAGATGGCATTTCCTCATATCACTATAGAGCAATAAACCCTTGGGGTTTGTGGAGGAGGGTAGTCGAGAAGGGTAGTTGCTGGGCAAGAGCAGGAAAAGGTGGGGGAAATTGGTTTCATACAGGGAAATCAGGCAAGTAAGTCGATGCGTTGGGGATAATGAGAAACCAGTTTCTCATTGTTGAAGGAGTTACAGATAATGGAAAAGGGAAGACTAGAATAGATCCTGAGGTGTTGGACTGGAATTGAAGGGATAAACGGAGTTATTTTATAACGTTAAAAAGGAGCAGTTCAGGGACGCCTGGGTGGCTTTCCACTCTCTGTCTCCCCAATTTCCTGTTCTCCTTTAAGTTCCACGGTCCTGATATCCAACTCCATTACAGCTACCCCTCCCGACATAATTTGCTCATTGTTTTTTTCTTTTTTTTTTAAATATATATACCTATATATATTAGATTTTATTTATTTATTTGACAGAGAGAGATTCCAAGTAGGCAGAGAAGCAGGCATAGAGAAGGGGGGAAGCAGGCTCCCCGCCAAGGAGAGAGCCGGACGTGGGGCACGACCCCGAGATCATGACCCAAGCCGAAGGCAGAGGCTTAACCCACTGAGCCACCTAGGCGGCCTGCTCATTGTTTTTCTAAGAGCTTGTCCCTCTATGTCACTTCTGTTTCTGGATTAGAAAGAGGAAAAAGGGAATGACAAAATGGAGAGCTTCCCTCAGCCTCTTTCTCCTAGTTGGAAAGGAACCGGTTCAAGCTTTAGGGACAGAGACGAATGGAAGGAAATATACTTACACAAATTGCAACAACTGATCCCACAATCACGGTCGTGTGCCACTTGAACTGTCTGATGAACAGGTCTGTGGGAACCTGGAGTGGTTTACTAGACATCTGGCACATGGTCAAGAGCCTAGGTAGATAAGTGTAAAATCAGAAGGAGTGTCATTATGGACATGGAGAAGTAAGAGTTTCCTACGATCTCCCCTACAAAGAAGACCAATAATGACAAGGACTATGGATGAGAAGGCTTCTGCCCAAGTTCAGGTGTCCAGTGGAGAAGTTTCAGCAAGTCCCCTGGACCAACTACGATCCAGCAATTCTATTTATGTCCACAAAAAAACACATCGGAATGTTCATAGCAGCCTTATTCATCATATTCCCAAATTGAAAAAGAAAACAGAAATATCCACCAGTGGAAGATTAGATAAGCATGTTTTGATATGTTCCTACAACTGAATAACAACTAGCAAGAAAAAGAAAACATGATGAAAGAAAGTATGAATTGAAGGATATCACATTTCAAAACCAAGGGGGGAAAAAACCTATCTATATTATTATATTATATTATATTATAAAATATATTATATTATATATATATATATTATATAATATATATATATATATTATAAAATATATACTATTATATAAGCATAGATATGTAAACATACATATATATCTGTATGATAGTAATAGGATATGAAGAATATAGGAGAGCACACAGCAGATAATAATATTGATCATATGTAGGACAGAAACAGGGAGACAGGCTGTTTATTTAGGAAGAAGAGATAGGGAGAGAGAAAAAAATCCGTGACTTAAAACGTGTGCACGCACACACACACTCACACACACAAAGGATGTGTAATATGATCCCATTCATGTAAAACTATACACACATATGCCTGAATGCATAAAGAGGTTCTTGAAAGGATGGTTACCAAATAATTAGTTATCTCAAGGTAATGAGATTTCAGGGGTCTTTTATTTTCTTCTTTATATTTCCACGTGTTGTTCAAATCCAAGTAAAAAGCATGTGTTATTTATATGATCACTTTTTTTTTCCAAGAGAAAGCACTGGGGGAGGGACAGAAGGAGAGGGGAAAGACAGAATTTCAAGCAGGCTCGCCCAGCCCGGTGCAGGACTCAATCTCATGACTCTGAAATCATGACCTGAGCTGACGTCAAGTGTTGGATGTTCAACGGACTGAGCTACCCAGGTGCCCCTACACAATCACCGTTTAATTGTGGAAATAAAAAGTGTACCTTTTGGGAGGAATTCTCTTCCTCCTCTGCTAAATCCCAAGAAAAGACAGGATTAAGTGAGGGCAAAGATAGGCATAGCCCTAAGTACTGCCTCGGTGACATGTTAAAGTAGGAGAAGACCAAGGACTTGAGTCAGGAGCTAAAGAAGGAGCTAGTGGCGCAGGAGCAAAGCCAAGGGAAGGCCCAGAAGACTACTTCTATAGGGCACACAGGCTTGGGGGTTATTTCAAGCGGTCTACAGCCAGAGGGAGATACCTCCACTAGAAACCTGGCCTGGAGCTTGAGAACTAGGCCTTCTGCTGTCCAGCATGAATCCTGGGAATGGCAAAGAGCTCATTCTGCCAGACGCAGTGGCAACCTGGATGTTGGGTAGGATGGGGGACCATAAAGCTGAGGATAAACCTAGACTCCTCTTGGCCTTCTGCATTCATTTCTTACTTACTCATTCATTCATTCATTCATAATACATAGATACATACACAGGGCTTTAACACACCACCCTGAGATCAAGACCTGAGCTGAAATCAAGAGGTACATGCTTAACTGACTGACCCACTCAGGCACCCCAACCATCTGCATTAATTTCTGCCTGTTCTCTAATCCAGAAGAGCAAAAAGGCCCGGGCCAAAGCAATAAAGCCAGTAAGTGGTGTTACCAATGCCATTATAATTTTCTGTATTATGGTCTCCAACAGTGCCTATGTGGAGACCAAGTAAATATATAACATGCAAGTGCAATTAAAATCATGAGGTCCCAGAGGTGCCTGGCTGGCTCGGTGAGTTGAGCATCCAACTCTTGATTTTGGCCCAGGTCATGATCTCAGGGTCGTGAGATCGAGCCCCAGGTCAGGCTCTGTGCTGAGCTTGGGATTCTCTCTCTCTCCCTCTCCCTCTGCCCTTCCCCTCTGCTTGCTCTCTCTCTAAAAAAGAAAAAAAAATTATGAGGCCCCATAAAAATGTGAAGCAATAATGACAGCAAGAATAATAATAGCAACACAGGACACCTGGGCAGATTTTTAGCTTCTGCCCCAATGAAGATGGGAGGCAGGGGGAAGTATTTGAAAGAGATTTGGTTCCCCAATGGCTATTATCAAACTCCAGATAACATTCCCATTTCATCTCTTTTCTTGAAATGCGAGGACTTGGCCCCAAGTTCTACTCACCTACTCACCTCCATCAAGCACCTAGAAACTCCAGCCCTGCTTTCTTGCACCTATAACATTGGACAGACTTCTTTAAAAATCTAAGAACTGGGCCCCTGGGTGGCTCAGTCGGTTAGGTGTCTGCCTTTGGCTCAGGTCATGATCCCATGGTCTGGCATCGAGGCCCATGTCAGGCTCCCTGCTCATCGGGGGAGTCTGTTCCCTCTCTCCCTCTGCCCCTCCCCCCTTAGTGCGCGCTCTCTCTCTCAAATAAATAAAATCTTTTTATAAAAATTTTTAAATAAAATCTTTTTAAAAATTGAAAAAAATGTAAGAGCTACTGGCACTGCTGTAATAAATGCGGTCATCCTATGTTGTTAGGCATCTGCTTCCAGATTATTACCACATCATGTTTATTCAACATCTTATCAAATCTAAGGCAAATACTAATAAGAGAATTTCACTTGGGATGGAGCCAGGTATCTCTTTCCCAGCTTCATAAAGCAGCTGCTGCCTCCTCTTTGATTCCTCCCCTTCCAGCTCCTCCTTTAAGAAGGAGTTATGTCCTCCTCTGCACTTACTTGTTGGGGGTGTTGAAAGACCTAGGAATCCAGACCACCCTCCCTTAGAAATTCCAGACATCCTACCCCTCAGTTGCTCCTTTTCACTCCTGGGACTAGGTTGTAGGCTCCATATTTTCCCCCAACACAGCTCTGGGACCTAGGCAGACACGTTCAGCTAGGGCAGACCAAGAGGAGGAATCAATCTACCTAATTATAAATGTTGCCCAGGGACAAGTCAAGTCGATGTCATAACTCAATCCCCAAAGGGGTGCCAGCAAAGTCATGTCAGAGAAGCTTGTTCAGCTAGTGGACGAGTTAGTCACTACTGTACCTAGACTTGAACATACTTTTGAAATTTGGGTGGCAATCAGCAGGCATGGTTCCCCAGCCAGCACTGATTTCAGGACCACCTAGATGATTGCCGTGCATCAGGCAACGGTCGATAGGAGCAAAAAGGGAAATAAGAACCACGATGGTCCCCTGCCACCCAATGCCACCTCCCTTTCCCCTTTCACTCAGTTCATGAATGAGAATGAGCTTGCAGGGAAACCATGAAGTAGGTTACAGAACTACAGGGTCAGCTGTTTAGTGTGTAGCACCACACTCCAAGATGGCTTAGACATTATCCTTGTCTTTGTACAGTTGGATGCTGGCTACTGGCTTTCAGGGGTGGACATCTGGTATCTCTATCCTAGAGACACTCCAATCTTCTAGAAATAAAAGATCCATCTCACCACCACCCTGCTTCCAGTTCTCCACAGGGTTGCCAGTGCTAACTGCCATCTCTGAGGTCTCTTTCTCCACTAGCTTTCTCAAGTTTCCCAGCAGTATTGAAACTGTTGACTACTTTCTCCATCCTAAAGCCTTACCGGAGTCTCCTGTCTTCTTGACCACTTGGCGCTGCCTCATACCCCCCTTCTGTGGGCATTACCCAATGTTCTAGTTCTATATATCACTTTCTCAAAACCAGGCACCATATCTTGTGCCTTTCTTTGTATTCCACATAACATTAAAGACAGTAATTTGCCCAGATCATGATTTGGGCAAATCATGCTTGACAAGTAGCCCAAATTCCCTGTTCCCACAACCTGAGTCTGCC
Source organism: Lontra canadensis (assembly GCF_010015895.1). Classification (NCBI taxonomy): domain Eukaryota; kingdom Metazoa; phylum Chordata; class Mammalia; order Carnivora; family Mustelidae; genus Lontra; species Lontra canadensis. The sequence continues at coordinate 8,576,321 of NW_022631039.1, read as the reverse complement.
CATGTGTCTACTTCCTTTGCTCACATTTCCTTTCTGAAGCGTAAGCCCGCTTACCTCATCTCAGGATACCTCCCAGTGCTTCTTACTCTTTCTTTCCTTCCTCTACAAAGTCCCCAAAGTCTTGTTTCCTCTCTTCATAGCAACTCACAGAGTAACATCATGCCAGTGCTTCAAATATTTCCCAAGTACAGCATCTCCAAACATGTGGATGATGGAGCCAGTCAGGCACCCAGAATGAAGTCCAATGTGCAGAGATGACCACTGTTGTAGGAAAGAGAGCCACGCTTTGCAGCAGAATAACCTTAGAGTCTGAAAACACAACAGCAAAGAAGAAATGTGGGAATAAGTCTGCAGGCAAGAGGTGCTTAACCACTGTAGAACACTATGGCCCAAACCCCCAGACAAAGCATAATGACTTCCTCTTCCCACTCACTAGAAGGCCTTTGCTACTGACATCTGTAGAACAGAGCAACATCCTGGGGAGAGGGCCATGTATGTGTCCTTTCTAGAGAGAAACTAGGCTTGAATCCCATACCTAAGCAGATGTGGGGAATTTTCAGGGGATGATGTCCTTGCTTAAAGACTGAGTGCTGGGGCACCTGGGTGGCTCAGTCATTAAGCATCTGTCTTCAGCTCAGGTCATGATCCTGGGGTCCTGGGATCGAGCCCCGCATCAGGCTCCCTGCTCAATGGGAAGCCTGCTTCTCCCTCTCCCACTCCTCTGCTGTGTTTCCTTGCTTGCTGTGTCTCTCTCTGTCAAGTAAATAAATAAAATCTTTAAAAATATATTAAAAAAAAAAAAGACTGAGTGCTTTTTTCCTGAGGGTGAATTTTCGTTGTCTTCTAGGTAGCACTCAAGCACTAAGAGGAGAAAAAGGGGCTCAAGCTGGGAGAAGGGTTCTCAATGCTGTGGCTATAGGAAATGCAAGGAAGGTTGGGGGAAAAGAGAAACTCTAAAATCCACAGTTTATATAGGAAAATATTATTTTGATTCTCCTTCCAAAATACATAATACAAACTATTTGACCAGACGAGATAAGAAAGATTGATTTACAAAAAGGAAAACTCAGGAAGCAGAGAGGAAAGTATTTGAGTCAGGGTCTGGTAAGGAGACAGGAATCCCACCAGATCACACACAGAATTTAATATAATGAATCATTAACCATGTACACGGAGTCATGCAGAGGTAACTAGAAAAGCAGAATGAGAACACTGTGTAGTGTGGATTCCAACCGCAGGAAGCAGCCACCACCCTTGGGACTGAGGGAGCCGAGAGAGGTTGTTAGAATGATGAAAATTTAGAAACATAGGAGTCCATGGAGATAACACTCTGTAGAAGGGGACTGTTCAACTCATTCTGAAAGTGGTGGGAAAAGCACCACTGCATCAGCCTCTGTGCAACAATCAGGTGCTGTCAGCATGAGGAGGGCAGCTGATGCTCACTGGAACGGGACACAAGCAGCAATCCCGTAAGAAGCAGATGGGAATAGCAAGTCCCCCTCTCTTTCCTGAAGCCTTGCCCTCTCCCTTTGGCATCTTCTACTAGAAGGTCCTAAGAGGCAACCAGCAGGTAGAGCAGAGATGTTTGCAGAGTTCCAGCCCGAGACTCCCAAAGTCGAGCATGGAAGGGTAAGTCTGGAGTTGAGAGACAATTGTGTGTCTAATGGCAGAGGCAGGCAAACCAGTAGGTGAATTTGTTGCTTGGAAACTGCTCCGTGTGAGCAATCATCTTCGCATTTTCTAGCAGCCAGGCCAACACGAAGGGATATAAAATGTTTTCTTCCCCAGTAAACTGAAGCGTTCTGAACAGAAGAGTCACAACAGCCGTGTTTCAGTTTCAAAAAGGAAAGAAAACTGTATTATTATCATAGAAACCTGATAGACACAGAAGAGGAAAGGAATCTACATACGGATGTAGGTTAACAGTAGGCAATAAATGAAAATAAGGCTTCGTTACATCAGCTCAGGTACTTACAACATTCAACTCATCAGCTGGGGGAAGCTTGTGGAAACAGCCAGGCTGGGGTTCCAATGGAGAGGCCTGGATGAGGTGTCCTCCCGTCAGGTGAGGCTTCCAACTGGCCATCCCCCAAAGGGCCGTAATTATAGGGCAAGTAATGGGGTTTGAAATTAAACATTTGTTGGCCTATGTGTAGTTTGGAGCGAGCTGCATTTCCATGTTATCATTTTCCTGTATTTTCAAGGAGCCTGGGTTATGTGTGTCTGCCTCCCCTCTTGGATTCCATGCCAGGGGTCCAGCCCAGCCTGGAGCAGGAGGGGATGTGAGACAAGATTTGTAGCTCTTGGCATCCAGAACAGAAGAACAGTTCTGATCTGGAGGCCAGATGATATATCTCAAACCATCAGGCTCCCAAGGTCATTCACATGGCACAAGTCTCACAAACAATATTCCTTGGCCTGCCTGTGTACGTGGAGGTCCACGTGGTCAGCTCTGCGGGACAAATCACAGAAACATCTATCCATATAGAACAATAAGATACAGCTTTAGAGAAAAATGCTGTTAACTAAACTATAGAAGACATGGGGAGGGAGGAAGCTTGTCTGGGGGAGAACTTGAGAGAACAAAGTCTCTAAGGGAATTGAGTTTGGCTGAGCTGGGTCAGAGCTGACATAGGGAGGGGAGTCGTGCTCAGGAGTTTGCAAGGTGCGGGTCCAGCACGCTGGTTTCTTTCTGCGTCAGGGGTTTCCATCACTGGCTATGGTCACTTTCAGCTAGCTCCTTCCTGAACTTTCAGGCAAGGTTGAGAGCTGACTACAGAGTATGTACTCATCTAAAATCATAGCCAGGAAGCGTCAAGCATCTACCTTTTCCTAGGGTATACATTCCAAGGCAAGGGCTCAAGCTGTGCTACTAGTCCAAGAAACCACTTTGGGCATAGTATACAAATCCTCAGGGATCTTCTTCTTGCTTAATTCTCCTCTCTCACTTTTTCCCTCTCCCTGTCCCCATCTCAAAAATGTTGCCATGTGATTTATATCATCCCTGGGCATCTCTGTTTCCCAGCCTGGAATGCCCTTTGATCTAGAATCTCCTAGAATACTCTGTGCCTGGCTAACTCACAATCCTCTTTTTTTTAAATCTTTTTTTAAAAGATTTTATTTTTTTATTTATCTGAAAGAGATAGAAAGCACAGAAGTAGGGAGAGAGGGAGAGAGAGAGAAGCAGAGAGAGGGAGAAGGAGAAGCAGACTTCCCAGTGAGTAGGGAGTCTAATGTGGGGCTCGATCCCAGGACCCTGGGATTGTGACCTGAGCTGAGGGCAGACGCTTAACGACTGAGCCACCCAGGCGCCCCACTCACAATCCTCTTTTATTTTTATTTTTTTTAGATTTTATTTTTATTTATTTGACAGACAGAGATCACAAGTAGGCAGAGAGGCAGGCAGAGAGAGAGGGGGGGAAACAGGCTCTCCGCTGAGCAGAGAGCCCGATGTGGGGCTCGATCCCAGGACCCTGGGATCACGACCTGAGCCGAAGGCAGAGGCTTCAACCCACTGAGCCACCTAGGTGCCCCCACAATCCTCTTTTAGAACTCACTTCAAGTATCTTCCCTTTGTGGAATTCTTCCCTAGGCCCCAAAGGCTGGGCCACATGCCTACCCTGTATACTCTGAGAGCTCACCCCTTACCACATGAAACTGTAATTGCCAGTCACCAGGGGCAGTATGATTGCTTACTCTGATTAATCAGAGATCTTACTTTCCAGAAATAGGAGTTAATTCGCCCGAGTAAAGAATCATGGATGTTAATAGGAGGATTCTAGGTACCCCCAATACTGCTTGGAGACTCGAAAAGCAAGCTTGAATGCTAAGCTTCTAGGAATTATACTCCACACCATGCTCTGAACATGACTGCTCAGGCACTCACCACCACTGCTACCGCCTGCCTAAGCAGTAGGAGAAATTCCCACTGTTGTTTACACCAAGGATGCCAAAAAATTTTTTTTTTAAAGATTTTATTTATTTATTTGAGAGAGAGACAGTGAGAGAGAGCATGAGCAAGGAGAAGGTCAGAGAGAGAAGCAGACTCCCTGCGGAGCCAGGAGCCCGATGCGGGACTCGATCCCGGGACTCCAGGATCATGACCTGAGCCGAAGGCAGTCGTCCAACCAACTGAGCCACCCAGGCGTCCCAAGGATGCCAAATTTTAAAAAAGATTTTATTTACTTATTTGACAGAGAGAGAGCCAGCACGCAAACACAAGTGGGGAGAGGGAAAGAGGAAGAGGGAGAAGCAGGCTCTCCATTGAGCAGGGAGCCCAATGAAGGGCTTGATCCCAGGACCCCAGGATCAGGACCCAACCTGAAGGCAGACAACTGACTGAGCCACCCAGGAGCCCCCAAGGGTGCCATTTTTGTGTCAGGAGCCTGACCTTGCAACCACCTCTATGAAAGCCATGAAAGGAAGGAAGGAAGAAGCAGCAAAGCCACCACCAGGGGACACCCTACAGAAACACCCGTCCATGCAGGAAGGAAGGAAGGAAGGAAGCAAGCAAGCAAGCCAGCCAGCCAGGTATCTCTGATGTCACTCTTCCCAGTAAAATGGACTCTTGTGTGGACCTTATTTTTTAGGTCACTCATGTCTGAATCGAAGGATGGAATATTATGGAAGCTGAGAGAAAAGAGGGTTTCATAAAGGAAGGAGCGTTCTGTGACCCCGGTTCACTTGCACTGGTGCGTGTGTGTTTTCCCTCTTAAATATTTGAGAAAGAGAGAGAGAGAGTACAAGCGGGGAGGAGGGCCAGAGCGAGAGGGAGAAGCAGGCTCTCCACTGAGCAGGAAGCCCAATGCAGGGCTCAATCCAGGACCCTGAGATCATGACCCAAGCCTAAGGCAGATGCTCAGCCAGCTAAGCATCCCTAAATAAGTAAAATACTTTAAAAAACCAACTAGTCCTACATTGACAATAGAACTATAAATTGCAGAATCCGCATGTGGAACATTCACAAAAATTGGTTGTATACTGGGCCAAAAAGCAAGGCTCATCAAATCTCAAAAGACTAAATTATATGACATATTCTCTGGTCACAATGTAATTACATCAGAAATCAATGACAAAAATAGTACGAGTGGAAAGATGTTCATTATATCTCAGCTGAAACCAAACTGAACTACAAATTCAGTATAATCACAGTTATTCAATATAATCACAACATAATCCAACGGGAATTTTCTTTTCAATTTCATAAATTGGTTAAAAGATTTCTACAGAAGCACAAAAGGCCAACAACAACAACAACAAAACCCCTGCCCAGACCCCTTTAACGAACAAAAGCGTAGGTTTTGTCGTGTAGAAATGCAGAATTACTCCAGAACTACAGTCATGAAGACTGGGTAGTATTGGTGCTGGTACAAACAGATAGAACAGAATAGACAGGCCTAAAACAAACCGATAAACCGACACCTGATTTATGAGGCAGTCGCACTGCAGAGCTACGGGGAATGGACGGACTTCTCATTCAACGTGCCAGGTCCATCAGGTATCCAAACATCCCAAACTCTTTTTTCTTTTTTTTTCTTGTCTTTTATTTTTTTAAAAAGATTTTATTTATTTATTTGACATAGAGAGAGATCACAAGTAGGCAGAGAAACAGGCAGAGAGAGGGGGGGAAGCAGGCTTCCCGCTGAGCAGAGAGCCCAATGCGGGGCTCGATCCCAGGACCCTGAGATCATGACCTGGGCTGAAGGCAGAGGCTTAACCCACTGAGCCACCCAGGTGCCCCTCTTTTTTTTTTTTTTAATGTCCTTTCATAAGTAATCCAGAGAGATTGAAATGAAAACCATGTAAGTCGCTATTACACATGCACAAATTTTGCCAAATATTTAAAAATGATAAAATCTTTAAAAATGATAATATCAGATGCTGGTAAAAATATGGGACAACTCGAGCTGCTTATGAAAGAGTAAACAGGCAAAACCACTTTTGAAAAATTGGCAGACTCCAGCACGTCAAAAGATAAATCTACTCTGTCATCAGCAAAGCCACCACCAGGGGACACCCTACAGAAACACCTGTCCATGCAGGCTATAAAGTCAGAGGCACAAAAACATAGCAATTTTTCATAATAGCCCATCAACGGTACAATGTAAAAATATAGTGTGATATAATCATACAACGAAACATCGTATGACAGTGGAAATGGATGGTTTGCAATTACATGAAGGATACTTAAATACTGTATTTGAGCATAGGAAGCCAGACAAACAGAATTCATAGTGTATGTTTTCATTTACATGAAGCTGAAAATCAGGCAAAATGCACACATATTGTTTGGGAATGCCTTATCAGTTGGAAAAACTTATATTAAAATATTATAAAAGAATAATGAGTACATCTAGCATGACAGGAGAAGGGGAGGGGCTATAACTCGGGAGAGACATGGTGTCAGAGGCTTCTGGAGTGAGGGTTTTGTTCTCTTTCTTATTTTGGGTGGGAGTTATACGAATGATCATTTTATAACTATTTGTTGAACTGTTTTACACATTTCCTCTGTTTTATTATATTTTCTAAAAAAATTTTAAGTAAATTTATGCACACTAATTTTTATATATGCATTTAAATCTTTGTATTTGTAAAAATCCTTATATTTGTAAAAGGAAGTATCTGATGCATAAATAAACAAAATAATTGCCTATAGATGGAAAGGGAATGGAGTTTGAAGGGCAGGTATGGAAACAAGACTTTTCTTTGCATAATTTGCTGTACAGTTTTGCCTTTTGATTCATATATATGCAATACCTATTAAAAATTTAAATCTCGGGGCCCCTGGGTGGCTCAGTGGGTTAAAGCCTCTGCCTTCGGCTCAGGTCATGATCCCAGGGTCCTGGGATCAAGCCCTGCTTCGGGCTCTCTGCTTGGCAGGGAGCCTGCTTCCTTCTCTCTCTCTGCCTGCCTCTCTGCCTGCTTGTGATCTGTGTCTGTCAAATAAATAAATAAAATCTTTAAAAAAAAACCTTAAAAGTGCAGCCCCTGAAATTGGGAACACAATGAACAACTCGAAATAATTATCAAATTACTAACAACCACAAATAGAACAAATTTATTTCAAGGGACTTGACAACCCAGTTCTTTGTACTTGGTTAGGGGGATGCGTTCTAAGGACAAAAAAGTTTACAAAGGAGTATTACAGTTGGTTCAAATCATAGAAAATTTGCACTTTGTGACTGTCAGCTGTCTCTTCCATCTTTTCCAGTCTACCTGCCCCTCTCCTCCACTTACCCCATCCCCCTATTTGCAATTATTGGTTGAAGAAACCAGATTGTTTTTTCTGTAGAGTTTCCTATGGTCTGGCTTTTCACGTCAATACTGTTTAACATTTTCTTTCAACCTCTGTATTTCCTGTTAATTAGTAATTATTATCTAGAGGCTTGATCAAACTCAGATTCCATTTCTGGGGAGGCACAGAGCTTCAAAAGTAATGACTCTGCTTCCCTCAGGAACAATATTGTCTGGATATCTCTATTTTTTCATGCTATGAGCTGCTATTGATGATTACAGACTAATTCTATCAGTTCACAAGGAGTTATGAAATGATGATATTCCAGTATTGTCATTCTTTCCGGATTTATCAGCTGGAGTACTGTTGTAGAGAGAAATTTCCCCTTGCCAACCGCTTGGTTATGGAAAGACAGGATAAAAACTTGATTCTTTTCCTTTACTTTTCAGTTTTTAAAATAATGATTTGATTGCCTAGAATTCTCCAAAGTGTTACAAGTTCGTGGATTTAAACACATCTGTTGTGTTTCAGTCCGGTACAGCAGTTTTTGTCCTTGTTGACAATCCAATGTCCTTATTTATTTATTTATTTATTTATTTATTTTGGTCTAGTGGAAAGCTCTTCAGGTTGGCTTCTGAGTCCTTTCGATACAACCCTGGTCATTTATAAATAGATCTTTAACTTCATTCAGTGGTTTTTTTTTTTTTTTAAGATTTTATTTATTTATCTATTTGTCAGAGAGAGAGAGAGAGAGCACAAGCAGGCAGAGTGGCAGGCAGAGGCGGAAAGAGAAGCAGGCTCCCTGCCAAGCAAGGAGCCGGAGGTGGGACTCCATCCCAGGACCCTGGGATCATGACCTGAGATGAAGGCAGAGGCTTTAACCCACTGAGCCACCCAGGCGCCCCTGTTGTTATTTTTAATAGTGGCATTGTTACTTTGAAATTACTTTTTCTAATATGATAGAATACAGCAAATAAGGGGTTTTTTTAAAGTTTTTATTTTATTTAATTTTTTAAAAAATTTATTTGACAGAGAGAGATCACAAGTAGGCAGAGAGGCAGGCAGAGAGAGAGAGAGAGAGAAAGAGAGAGAGAGAGGAGGAAGCAGGCTCCCTGCCAAGCAGAGAGCCTGATGTGGGGCTCGATCCCAGGACCCTGAGATCATGACCTGAGTGGAAGGCAGAGGCTTAAGCCACTGAGCCACCCAGGTGCCCCTAAAGTTTTTATTTTAATTCTAGTTAATTAACATGCAGTGTTATATTAGTTTCACGTGTACAATCTATTGGTCCAACAATTCCAAATATCACCTGGTGTGCATCACAGCAAGCACGCTCCTTAATCTCTGTCACCTATTTCTCCCATCTCCCCACCCCGTCCCCTCTGGTAACCATCAGTTTGTTCTCTGTAATTACGAATCTGGTTTTTTGCTTGTCTCTCTCTCTTTTTTCCCTTTGCTTATTTGTTTCTTAAATTCCACACATGAAAGAAATCATATAGTATTTTCTTTCTCTGACCTATTTTGCTCCATCCGTGTCATTCCAAATAGCAAGATTTCATTCTTTTAATGGATGAATAATATTCCATTGTATATATAAAACCACATCTTTTTTCTTTTTAAGATTTTATTTATTTATTTGTCAGAGAGAGGGAGCGTGAGCGTGCAAGTACAAGGGCAAAGGAAGGCAGAAGGAGTACAGGGCTCCATCCCAGGACCCAGGGATCATGACCAGAGCTGAAGGCAGACACTTAACTGATTGAGCCACTCAGGCGTCCCTATAAATACCACATCTTCTTCATCCATTCATCTATCAATGGACACTTGGGCTGTTTCCATATCTTGGCTATTGAAAACAATGTTGCAATGAACATAGGAGTGCATGTATCACTTTGGATTAGTGTTTTTCTGTTCTTCGGGTAAATACTCGGTAGTGTGATTGCTGGATGGTAGGGCAGTTCTATTTTTAACTTTTTGAGGACCCTCCATACTGTTTTCCACAGTGGCTGTACCAGTTTGCATTCCCACCAACAGTACATGAAAGTAATTGTGTTTGTAATGTTAGATTTTCAGTGTAAGAGAAATGAGATACAAATATAAACTCAAATAAGAAAATAAACCACTGGGGTGCCTGGGTAGCTCAGATGATTGGGCATTTGCCTTCAGCTCAGGTCATGATCCTAGGGTCCAGGGATCGAGCCCCACATCAGGCTCTCTGCTCAGTGGGGAGTCTGCTTCTCCCTCTCTCTCCCCACTGTCTGCCTTGGTTGTGCTCTCTCACTCTGTCAAATAAATAAATAAAATCTTAAAAAAAATTAAAAATTAAGAAAATAAGCCACTAACTCTAAAATAAATTTGAAATATCAGTATGAATTCGTGATTTTTAGTCTGTCTGTGGTATCTATTATCCATCTGCATTCTCTTCTGTTAAGTGCCCTAGAAACAATGTTACCCCAATAATCGTGACCACTCACAGCGACCAGATATTCATTTCTAATTTCACTCTATTCACTTCTAATTCCATGAATTCTTGGAGAATCAACAAATTCTAGATCTGGAGCAAAATAGTACAAAGTGAGCCTGGGATATCTTGTGCCAGAAATCAAGGATGCTTTCTAGTGTTGGTGGTATGTCAGAAAGGACACAGGAATCAATTTGGCAGAAATTGTGAAAATTTGAATATTAGAGAAAAGAATGAGAGGGAATAATTAGGGAAAGTGATAATTTTATTAAAAAATTAGCTCAGTCACACCAAATTGATAAAAATCTATATATCCACAATGATACTAAAAAAAGGTAGTCACTTTTTCTTGGCAAATTGGTCATTAAAGGGAAATAGCTGAATGTTTTCTTGCCTTTCCAGGAGACGCTATCTTTCAACTAACCTATTAGCTCCAGTTAATGAGAGGAAACATTACTTCTTATAAAAGTCCAGCTGTAACTATAGAAAGAACAATGGAGTTAGAAAATCACCCTTTTGGGGGTGCCTGGGTGACTCAGTCATTGGGTGTCCACCTTTGGCTCAGGTCGTGATCCCAGTGCCCTACGATCGAGCCCCGCATCAGGCTCTCTGCTTGGCGGGAAGCCTGCTTCTCCCTCTCCCATTCCCCCTGCTTGTGTACCCTCTCTCACTGTCTCTCTGTGAAATAAATAAATAAAATCTTAAAAAAAAGAAAAGAAAAAGGAAATCACCCTTTTGTAGGTTACTTGGGTGGCTCAGTTGGTTAGGCGTCTGACTTTTTTTTTAAGATTTTATTTATTTATTTGACAGACAGAGATCACAAGTAGGTAGAGAGGCAGGCAGAGAGAGAAAGAGGGAAGCAGGCTCAGGCCCAGGACTCTGGGATCATGACCTGAGCTGAAGGCAGAGGCTTAACCCACAGAGCCACCCAGGTGCCCCAAGGCATTTGACTTTTGATTTTGGCTCAGGTCTTGGTCTCTGGCTGTGAGATCAAGCCCTTGTCTTGCTCTGCGCTGGGCGGCATGGAGCCTGCTTAAGAGTCTCTTTCTCCCTCTGCCCATCCCCACCCTCTAAAAATTTTCCAAAAGAAAGAAAATCACCCTTTCGAAACATGTTTGCAGGCAGTCATTATCAGCAGTGTTAAAAATCATTAGGAGAATGGTTAATGGGGATTTCTGGAATTCGTACAAGGCCAAAATGATACCACTAGATTCCTTTCTGCTCCCAAGGGGAAAACATAACTGCCATGGAGAGATCAGGCTTATATAACCTTATCCAGTGGTCACTCATGGTCATGGTCATTGATGGTAAGCAATCAGATACTGTGCAGATCCCCCAATGCACTGCAAAAAGAATTTACAACATCCCTTTGCAAATGCCTTAGTTAAATCTATCAAGTCTTTAACTCTTGATTTATTTTTACAGGGAACACAAGGAATAGAGGACTAACTAAATGTCACCATCAGGAAGCAATCAGAAATATCCAGAAGGTGGGACATTGGACAGGACAACTGGCCCTGACTTTTCCACTAAAAAGGATAAGGAAAAGGAAGGACTAGCCTGGATTTAAAGAAATCAAGGGATTGGGGTTTAAAGAAATCAAGGTATTGGGCGGCCTGGCTGGCTCAGTTGGTGGAGCATGTGACTCTGGATCTTGGGGTTGTGAGTTCAAGCCCCATGCTGGGTATAGAGATTATAAATAAATAAACTTTTTTAAAAAATGAAGAAAGAAAGAAATCAAGGGATAAATGACCAGGTTCTGGAATAGATCTTGACTTTGAAAAAAACAATTGTATGGATTCCTGAAAAGCAATGGAAGAAATTTGATTTTGAACTGCGTATTAGATTTAATGAATTATTATCATTTTATCCACTGTAATAATCTTATTTTGGTTATTATAAAAAATAGTCTGTTTTTATTTTATTTAATTAATTTATTTTTTTAAAGATTTTATTTATTTATTTGACAGACAGAGATCACAAGCAGGCAGAGAGGCAGGCAGAGAGAGAGAGAGAGGAGGAAGCAGGCTCCCTGCAGAGCAGAGAGCCCGATGCGGGGCTCGATCCCAGGACCCTGGGATCATGACCTGAGCCGAAGGCAGAGGCTTAACCCACTGAGCCACCCAGGCGCCCCAAAAAATAGTCTGTTTTTAAAATATTCTTTAAGATATTTTATTTATTTGACAGAGAGGGAGCACAAGCAAGCACAAGCAAGGGGAGTGGCAGGCAGATGGAGATGGAGAAGCAGGCTCTCTGCCAAGCAGGGAATCATGACCTGAGCTGAAGGCAGACGCTTAACCGACTGAGCCACCCAGGCGCCCCTTTGAAAATATTTATACTGAACTATTTGGGAGTGGAAGATCACGATTCTGAAATTGACTCAAATACTCAGGCATACGAAAATAAAGTAAAAAGAGACAGGTGTATGCCACAGGAACGTCATGGAAATAACACTGCTGAGAGGGAAAGTGATTCAGGAGGGAGAAGAAATTGGTGGAATGATGTCCTTGAACAGGCAAGAGGGGACGAGAACCAGAGCAGAAGCGGAAGGACCGGTCATAGATAAGAGCAGGGAGGTAACTTTACAAAAACAGGTGGGAAGATGGAGAATGCTAGTACAGTCTCCAGGAGGTAAGGAAATGTGGTTGTGGGAGAGTCTGTACCCTCGCCTCCAGTTGCTTTGTTTTGTTCAAGAGAATATGTTAGGTCATCGGCTGAGGGTGAGGCTGGGGAAGGTTCCAGGAGAGAGGAGACACGGGGGAAGCAGACACCTAGGAGTGTCCCAGTGGAACTAGGGCAGTGGCTCTCCGGCTTCCGTGCACATAAGCAGCACCTGGAGGACAAAGACGGGCTCCTCCCCAGAGTTTCTGAGTCAGCGGGTCTGGGGCTGGGCCTGAGAAGCTGCATTTCTAACAAGCCCCCAGGTGATACTGATGCAACCCATCCGGGAACCACAGTGATTACTGTGCTTCCCTAGGGTCCCCCCTGAGGTGTATGGTCTAGCATTTCAAGTGAGAACTGTCAGCAGGATGGGACGTTTTTCTCCAGGTGTGTTCTGCTGCCCAGGCCTACTTGCAAAAGAGGCAACTCTTTTTTGAATGAGCCAGAGCCAGAGCCAGAGATGATCACCAAAATAATCATACAGGGGGCTCCTTCTTGTCATTCTGGATTTGGCTCCAGTGAAACTGTTCAAGAAGCACCTTCTCTGACCTTTTAATCTAACCATCTTCCTCCTCTTTACCATCTTGCACTTTCATGCTGTTTTCTGTCACAGAACTTCCCACTGTCTAGAGTTGTATGTGTATGTGTTTATTTTGTTACTTGTTTCTGGGTCTTTCCACTAGAGTTCACGCACAACAAAACAAATCTTGATTTCTTATTTTGGTCACTGCTACCTTCCTAGAGCCTGGAACAGTGTCTGGTCAGCAGAGGTTCTCAATAATTATTTATGGGTGAAAAACAAGTGGGTGTGAAAAATAAGAAGGAAGAAAAGGAGGGAGAAACAAGGCAAAAACTTAAATAATTACAAAAATAGAAACAGTTCACCAATAAGTCTAAAATTAATATAAATACATTGGAAAAGTAGGGACCTAGCTAGTTGCTCACCGCCCCATTTTCTCTTCCTGAAGACTTTGTTTTCTAAATTCCCTGAGTGGATTGTGGACACTGGAATTTGGGCAGCAAAGATGTGTAATACTTCCCTGCCTGAGCATTAAACAGCCCATATAAGGGCGCCTGGGTGGCTCAGTGGGTTAAGCCACTGCCTTCGGCTCAGGTCATGATCTCAGGCTCCTGGGATCGAGGCCCGCATTGGGCTCTCTGCTCAGCGGGGAGCCTGCTTTCTCCTCTCTCTCTCTATGCCTGCCTCTCTGCATACTTGTGATCTCTCTCTCTGTTTCAAATAAATAAAATCTTAAAAAAAAAAAACACCCCCAGCCCATATAATCTTCTATTTCTCTCTCTTTCTCTCAATCTATCAGTGGACCAGATGCAGAAGATCCAGTAGGGACCCTGGGAGGCTCTGAGGGACAGTGGGGGCTTAGGATGAAAGGGACCTTGATTCTAGAGTCACTGCTTAAAGGATAGCAGTATGGAAGGTTGCTCCCAAACACTGACTAGACTTCAGATGAGCTCAAAATAGTTTTCTATCAAGCCATTGAAATTGCAGGGTTCTTTTTATTTTTAAATTTTCTTCTTTTTTTTTTTTTTAGATATTTTATTTATTCATTTGAGAGAGAGAAAGAGCATAAGCAGGGGGAGAGGCAGAGGGAGAGGGAGAAACAGACTCTGCTGAGCAGGGAGCCCCATGTGGGACTTGATCCCAGGACCCTGGGACCACAACCTGAGCCGAAGGCAGACGCTTAACCGTCTGAGCCACCCAGGTGTACTTTTTAAAAAAATTTTTTTCTTTTTTAGATAAGGGTTCTTCTTATTATGCAAAAAAGAGGAAAGTCAAAAATTGAGTCATCAGGAGTTACTAGTGTATCAGTTAGAATCCAGTGAGGAGAAAGAAACACACAGGATTTAATCTGAACAGGCAAAGTTAATGTAAAGAATTACTAATTATAACAGAGTAGGGGCGCCTGGGTAGCTCAGTGGGTTAAAGCCTCTGCCTTCGGCTGAGATCATGGTCCCAGGGTCCTGGGATCGAGCCCCACATCGGGCTCTCTGCTCCGCAGGGAGCCTGCTTCCTCCTCTCCCTCTGCCTGCCTCTCTGCCTACTTGTGATCTCTGTCAAATGAATAAATAAAATCTTTAAAAAAAATTATTACAGGGTAAAGAGAATTCTGAACAACACTACAGAGTTGAGGGAGAGAACATGAATTCTAGAATAATCTTTTAGCTTACTAATTTGCTCTAAAGGGTATCCATTCTACTTGTTCCATCTACTGGGTGTTTCCAAAGAATATTTCCGTTTGGAAGATATCTACTTGGTCCTTTGTAGTATGTAAAGAATTCAACGTAACATATGCATGGATGAAGATAAAATTGACTCCAGGAGGGATCTGAGCTTCCACTCCCACCTGGAAGCAACATGGCAGACAAGGTGAAGTGAAGAAATGGTAGTTGCCCCTGGTGTCAGTAGGGCAAGGTGTGGAGCTGAACTTCCACCTTCACCCAGTGGCAATGAGACAGGGAGAGTTGGTGCTCCATGGTCAAGGCTGGCATCAGGAGGGCCCCCAAGGCAAGAATATACACCCACCTAGGTCTACACACCACACCTAAACAAGGTGACTGCCTGCTAAAAAGAACAAAGGTAAAATAAGACCCAGAGTCTCACAACATAATACCCAGAATGTCCAGTAAATGACAGAAAATCATTCATCACACCAACAGCCAGGATAATCACAACTGGAATGAGAAAAGAGCATCGCCAGGTGCCAACATCAAGAGTACTGAAATGTTGGAATTATCTGACTAGGATGTTTAAAGCCACCATCATAAAAAATGCTTGAGTGGGGAGTGCCTGGGTGGCTCAGCCCCTTAGGTGTCAGACTTTGGCTCAGGTCATGATCCCAGGGTCCTGAGATCGAGTCCTGCATCGGGCTCCCTGCTCAGTGGGGAGTCTGCTTCTTCCCCTGCTTGTGCTCGCTCTCTTGTCAAATAAATAAATAAAGTCTTTAAAAAAAGAAAGAGGTTTTGGGGCACCTGGGTGGCTCAGTGGGTTAAGCCTCCGCCTTCAGCTCAGGTCATGATTTAAGGTCCTGGGATCGAGTCCTGCATCCCGCTCTTTGCTCAGCAGGGAGCTTGCTTCCCCCTCTTTCTCTGCCTGCTGCTCTGCCTACTTGTGATCTCTCTCTCTCTGTCAAATAAATAAATAAATAAAAATTTAAAAGTATCTGATTCTTGATTTCAGCTCAGGTCATGATCTCAGGGTCGTGAGATCAAGCCTCAAATTGGGCTCTGCTCTGCGCATGGATTCTGCTTAAGATTCTCTCTCTTGGGGTGCCTGGGTGGCTCAGTGGGTTAAAGCCTCTGCCTTCAGCTCAGGTCATGATCCCGGAGTCCTGGGATCGAGTCCCGCATCAGGCTCTCTGCTCAGCGGGGAGCTTGCTTCTCCCTCACTCTCTGCCTGCTTCTCTGCCTATTTGTGATTTCTGTCAAATAAATAAATAAAATCTTAAAAAAAAAAATCTGTCAAATAAATAAATAAAATCTTAAAAAATAAATAAAATCTTAAAAAAGATTTTCTCTTTCCCCCTCCTTCTGCTTCTCTCCCTCTGATCTCTCTCAAATAAATAGATAGATAGATAGATAGATAGATAGATAGATATTCAACTCTTCCAAGTGTTGGCAAGGATTAAAGAGCAACTAGAAGTCCTAACTGGTGAAGGTGGCATATAAAATGGTATAACTAATTTGGAGAATGTTTTAGCAGTTTCTTAAAAAATTAAGCATATACCTACATATGATCTAGCCATTCCACTTTAAGGTATTTATTCAGGAGAAATGAATCATATATCAATACAAAGACTTGTGTACAAATATTTGTAGCTGCTTTACTTGTAAGAGCTAAACTGAAAACAATCCAAATGTCTATTGACAGATGAATGAATAGGAATGGTATATCCATACAATGGAATATTACACAGCAGTAAATAGGGAATGAACTATTGCCACGTGCGGAAATGTGGACGAACATCAAAATTATTATGTTGATCAAAAGAAGCCACACAGAAAAAAAGAGTACATATTGTATGGTTACATTTGTGTAGTTCTAGCTAATGCAAAGTAAGCTGAAAAGACAGAAAGAAAATGTGTGGTTGCCTGAGGGGGGAGTGGGAGTGGAGGAGTGGGAAGGATTAGGAAGGGCTACGAGGAAACCTTCCTGGGTGGATATGTTAATTAACTGATTTGTGAAGATTGTTTTGCAGGTGGACATATATATTATAAGATGGCATACTTTTTTTTAAAGATTTCATATATTCATTTGAGACAGAAAGAAAGCATGAGCAGGGGGAGAGGCAGAGGGAGAGGGAGAAGCAGACTCCCTGCAGAGCCAGCACTTGGCTGGGACTCCATCCCAGGACCCAGAGATCACGACCCGAGCCAAAGGCAGATGCCCAACCATCTGAGCCACCTAGGTGCCCCGAAACTGCACACTTTAAGTATGTGCTTATGGTTTGTCAATTACATTTCAATAAACTGTGTAAAATAAAAGAGAAACTCCAATTAGTCTAGTAACTGACAGTGACAGTATGGCAAATTTCTAAACTTTGTAGGAAGAAAGGAATGTATCTGAGCTTCCCATCTGAGATCAGAGATAATATGCTTAGATGGACATTCTTCAAAAAACATGCTAAGCCAGAGCTGCAATTAGCTTATTGGTAGCTTTACAACTGAGTTCACAGAGAGTATGATCACTGAACATACGGCTAGCTTTTCTATTCTATCTTCCTCCTCCCCAGATATTTTCGAGATCGGTAGTAACTTTGTACAAGGTACAGCCTTCTTGAGACATACTATACTGAGACATTCTATATAACTTCTAGAGATGCTAGATGTTTTTCTTTTTTATTTATTTTTTATTTTATTTTTTAAAAGATTTTATTTATTTATTTGACAGACAGAGATCACAAGTAGGCAGAGAGGCAGGCAGAGAGAGAAGAGGAAGCAGGCTCCCCGCTGAGCAGAGAGCATTTGGGCCCAAATGCAGGGCTCAATCCCAGGACACTGGGATCATGACCTGAGCCGAAGGCAGAGGCTTAACCCACTGAGCCACCCAGGCACCCCTGTTTTTCTTTTTTAAATGGGAGGTAACCAGCTGCTGCTCAACAAGGGGAAGAAAGAAAGATAAAAAGAAAAAGAAATTGAGGGAGAGTGTGGGACAAAAATTTGAATTTTATGTTGTTTACATTAATTTTACTTAAAAGAGAGTAAATAGGGATTTTATTTATTAACTAAGTGAGGGGGACCTTTTTGTATTATCAGAAATCGTATTATTTGAAGGCTTTTTTTAACACTGTCATTTGAGCTCATTACATAACATCTGGTTACCTAAACTGGAAAAGCAGCTCAAGAGTGATAATTACATTCTCCTAGCTCAGACTCCTTTGTTCACTGGCCCTTGTAAAAGTCCTAGCATCCTGCCCCACCTCTCTACAAAAAACATAGTAGGAGCCTTGTCTCTCAACATCCTTGTTCACATTTTCCTTCATGGCCAGCCCTCTCGCCCCAGAGCCACCCCTAGCACATGCTATCTCCCAGGTACTTCCACTACTGCCAAAGCATGGAGTCCCCCAGCGTGTGGCCGTGGCCAGTCAGGCAGCCCAGGATGCTGTCAAGAGTGGAGGAGTGGGGAGATTAGGACAGCAAGTGCCACACATCCCAGAAGGCTTTGGGCCTGGAATCCCAGGGCAGCATGGGGGCTATGGGGACAGGGTAGTAAGGAAAAAGGAAAAACAGAACAGAGCTAACATTTATAACTTACAAAATGCCAGACACTCTTCTTTGTGCTTTACATGTATTATTTCATTTACTCCTTTACAAAATCCATGAAGTACTATACTATTCTTATTTCCATTTAGAAAAGAAAAACACTGGGGCGCCTGGGTGGCTCAGTGGGTTAAGCCTCTGTCTTCAGCTCTAGTCATGATCCCAGGGTCCTGGGATCGAGTCCCGCATCGGGCTCTCTGCTCAGCGGGGAGTCTGCTTCCCCCCCACCACCCCGCCTGCCTCTCTACCTACTTGTGATCTCTGTCTGACTTGTGATCTCTGTGAAATAAATAAATAAAATCTTTTAAAAAAAGATTTTATTTATTTATTTGACAAAGAGAGAGAGAGAGAGCGCACAAGTAGGCAGAGAGGCAGGCAGAGAGGCAGGAAGCAGGCTCCCCGCTGACCAGAGAGCCCGATGCAGAGCTAGATCCCAGGACCCTGGGATCATGACTAGAGCTGAAGACAGAGGCTTAACCCACTGAGCCACCCAGGCACCCCAAATAAATAAAATCTTAAAAAAAGAAAAGAAAAGAAAAGAAAAAAACACCGAGGCACCATACCATATAGAAAATTAATGCAAAATGGATTAAGACTTAAATGTACGACATTAAATCATGAAACTAGTAGAAGAAAACTTAGGGAAATAGCCTTTTAACATTGGTCTGGGCAATTTTTTTTTGGATATGACGTCAAAAGCACAGGCAAAAACACAAATAGACATACAAACTAAAAAGCTTCTGTATAGCAAAGCAAACAATCAACAGAGTGAAAAGGCAACCTATAGAGAGGGAGAAAGTATTTGCAAACCATATTATTGATAAGGACTTAAGCTCCAAAATACATAAGAAACTCCAACAACTCGATAACAAAGAAACTAACACCCAGTTAGAAAATGGGCTGAGGACTCGAGCAGACATTTCTCCAAAGAAGACATAGAAATGGCCAACAGGTATATGAAAAGATGCTCAACATCACTTATCATCAGGAAAGTGAAAAATCAAAACCACAATATGACCTCACACTTGTCAGGATGACTATTTTTTTTAAGGTTTTATTTATTTGACAGAGAGAGACACAGCGAGAGAGGGAACACAAGCAGGGGGAGTGGGAGAGGGAGAAGCAGGCTTCTCACTGAGCAGAGAGCCCGATGCGGGGCTCGATCCCAGGACCCTGGGACCACGACCTGAGCTGAAGGCAGACATTTAACCGACTGAGCCACCCAGGTGCCCCAGGATGACTATTATTAAGAACAAAACAAAAAACCCCCAACAAAACAAAGTGTTGTTGAGGATGTGGGAAACTGGAACACTTGCAACACTGTTGACAAGAATGAAAAATGGTGTACCTGCTGTGGAATATGGTGTAGATGTCCCCCCCAAATTAAAAATAGAACTACAATATGATCTAGCAACATATTTAATTTTTTAAGATTTATTTATCAGTTTGAGAGAGAGAGCATGAACAGGGAGAGGGGCAGAGGGAGAAAGAATCCTTAAGCAGACTCCCTGCTGAGCATGGAGCCCCACAGGGACTCCATCCCAGGACCCTGAGATCGTGACCTGAGCTGAAATCAAGAGTTGACCATTTAACCAACTGACATCCAGGTGCCTCTAGCAATCCTACTTCTCTGAGTATTTACCCAAAAGAATTGAAATCAAGATCTTGAAGAGATATCATTCCTATGATCATTGCAGCACTATTCACGATAGTTAAGATGTGGAAATATCCACCGACAGATGAAAAGATAAAGAAAATATGGTATGTATATACAATGGAATATTATTTAGCCTAAAAAAGAAGGAAATTCTGCACTATGACACAGCATGGATGAACCCTGAAGCCATTATGCTACGCGAGAGAAGCCAGTCACAGGAGAAAAATATTGAATGATTCTACTAATAGGAAGTATCTAAAAGAGTCAAATTTACGGAACTGAAGAATGGAATGGCATTTGCCAGGAGCTAGGGAGACCGGAAACGGGGAGTTACTAAGCAGGGGGCATAAAGTTTTAGTTAACCAAGATGAGTAAGTTCTAAAGATCTGCTGTACAACGTTGTTCCTCTAATATTGTGTTGTGTATTTTATTTTATTTATTTGACAGAGATCACAAGTAGGCAGAGAGGCAGGCAGAGAGAGAGAGGGAAGCAGGCTCCCTGCTGAGCAGAGAGCCCTCAGGCTCGATCCCAGGACCCTGGGATTATGACCTGAGCCGAAGGCAGAGGCTTAACCCACTGAGCCACCCAGGCACCCCTGTGCTGTGTATTTTAAAAATTGTTAAGCAGGTAGATCTCATACTATGTTCCGATCACGACAAAATTTTGAAATAAAAAATAAGGTATTTTCATCAAAAGACATTATTCATGTGAAAGGCAGGCAGGACGCAGAGCTGAAGGGGCTTGTATCCAAAATCTATAAAAGAATTCCTGCAAATTCATAAGAAACAGACAAATGACCCAATTAAAAATTTCACCGTAGAGGAAATTCAAATAATGAGTAAACAAATGAACAGATGCTCAACGGAATTTGTAAGAAAGGAAAGAAAATTAAAACCACAATGAAGTACCTCTACATATTCCAAAAAGGCTAGAACTAAGAGACAGACAATACCAACATTCATGAGGATGTGAAGTGACTAAATGCCTCCTATTATTTTGGCAAGAGAATAAATCAGGAAAACCACTTTGGAAAACTGTTTGGCAGTAAGTATCAAAGTTTAACATATAGTATACCTTGGGACAAAGAAATTTAGCTTGCTGGCGTATACCCAACAGAAAGGCATGCATACCCACACCGGGAGACATGAACAAGAAGATTTATAGAAGCAATATTTAAAATAGTCAAAAAAAAAGAAGACACGCATAAAAGAGTACATATAATATACTTCTATTTCTATAAAATGTCAAATCAGGCAAAAATAAACTATAGTGTTAATATTTGGAAACAAGAGAGGGTGGTGGTGATGGGGATAAAGGCATAAGAGGAATTTTCTGGGGATCCTGGTAATGTCTATTTCTTGACCCGAGTGATGATTACACAGGTGTGTTATCTTTTATTTCGCTGAGCACTTATGATTTATATATTTCCATGCATGTGATAGTTCAACTTTTTTAAAAGGTGGAAAGTTTTGGCTGCTACACCAAAGGAGTCTGGCTCTTTCTTTCTCACAGTGAAAGGTTACTCTGGAAATGAAATCAACACTTTCCCTAGACCAGATTATTAAGGAATTGGGGCTTCCCTGCCAAATTCCTTCATACTTTAAAAAAAAAAAAATCTTGCCAGATCAACCACTTAAATGGAACCAGAAATCCTATTTTCATTTGAAAATGAAATGAAATGAAATGAAAATAGGATTTCTGGTTCATTTGAAAGCCCCTACTGTTTAACTACCAACAACCTATTCAGCTGTTTTAAAACGTGAGTTTAAACAGTCCAAATGAAATAACATCTGTAACTACATTAAGCCCCAGAACTTCAGTTTTGACTTATGGACACACAGGGAAATGCGTTCTCAGAGATATCCTTTTCTTTTCTTAAGATTTTATTTACTTATCTGACAGAGAACGACACAGCAAGAGAAGGAACACAAGCAGGGCGAGTGGGAGAGGGAGAAGCAGGCTCCCTGCTGAGCAGGGAGCCAACGCAGGGCTCAATCCCAGGACCCTGGATCACGACCTGAGCAGATGCTTAACGACTGAACCACCCAGGCACCCCTCTCAGAGATATTCTTAGCTTCTTGCCATACCCATGTTTCCAAAAGACACAGCCAATTACCCACTCTCTTTCCAGACAGGGATTTTTTTTTTTTTTCCTCTGAATCTCTGCCTTTTTTCCCCCTCCCTCTTTTCTAAAAAGCAGGACTGGACACCATAGATTTCAATCTCTTTCTTTTACACTGGGACAGAGAGGAAACACTTTTGAAGGGTGAGGAGAGTGGAGAACCATGGAAATGGCCCTTTTTTTCCCCCTCCATAGGGATTTTCTTTGAACAATCTCTTAGGGATTTGTGTTTTGGATTCCCTAATAGATCGTAATACCCAACCACTCACCCTCGTCCTAAGGACGATGTCCCACCCTGCAGTGACTGCCCCTGGAGTCCCATAGGGACACAGGTAAGGACACTGAGAGCTTCCCCCAGTCCCCTCACCCAGATTAAAGCATTAATCAAGCCAAACCTTAGGTCGCACAGTGAGAGAACACAAGAGTCAATGATGAGAAAAAGCAGAGGCAAACGTGGTACTCCCCCAAGCCAGAAAGACCAACCCCACAGTCAGAATCTTGTACCCCATGAAGGGATCTGTGACAGCCTAGACTTTTCTGTCAAATGTCCAGTATAAACCACGGACCCATGTATAGCATAAAACAATAAAATAAAAGCATAAAACAACAATAGACCTTCCTAACGTTAAGGGGTTAACTCTGGCAACTTTCCAAGAAAGGGTGTGGAAATTGGTATGTGGCATATATGCATGCTCTGCCTTGTATTACAAACTCTTCCAGGCCCCGTGTCTCTCAAAATCCACCTTTCTAAGTCCTAGACCCCCCATCCCACCCCTCTCAACCTCTGGAATCCTTGAGTCTCACTTTCTGTCCTTTGGAACCAATACAGCTCCTATAAGCAGGCAGATTCCATTCTGGGGTGCCAAGAACCCTCCTCCCCCAATCCCAGGCCTTTGCATGAAGTCTGGCTTACACAGCGGAGGTCTCACTTTTTTCACAACTGTTTTAGATAATAACCCACCATATCCAAAAGCCAATAGTGAGAGACTTTACATTTTGTCATTCACTTTAAATTTTCACAAAACATATTTGGTGTTCATTGTAGTTGTTTTATTGATATATTGTGACTCTAAAATGGGAGGACTTTGGCATGACAAATTCCCACTGTAGGAAAAGGGTATCTATCTGAGAGTGTCCGAGTGGATTATTCCAGAGGACAATGATTAGCAAGAATAGTAGATACAAAGGCAGCTACCACTCTTAGGGCTGAGTTCCAGACTTTTTGGAGAGGACTCAAGTCATGACCTGCTGAATGGCAGAGAAGTCACTGTGGTGTCACAGCAGCAGAACTTGCTGTAAACTAACCTTCTGGAACCTTATGGAAATCAGTGCTTTAAGGGTTTGTGAGAGATGTTGAAGGGGGATACCAGGTAATGCAGAAAACTGTACCCAGCTGAGCGCAGTCACATAGGAATACAGGAAACCCACAGTGTACTCATCTAAGCATTTTCCAGCTCCCTCAGCTCCCTGGATGTGTGAGAAGCCACACCCTCCCAGATCTCCCATTACAGCTTTGTCCCATTTTAGATTTCCTCTTTGGCCACTTGACAATTCTGAAGCTGCAACTTTTCCAGTGCCCACTTCCACAAGCAAATGTCAGGTCTTTTTCAGTAGTACTGCTACAACCATTTGTGTATAAGTTTTATGTTTTCAATTCTCCTGATTTATGAATTTTAGAAGTGATTTCCATTTCTGCAAAAAGGCCTTTGGGATTTTGATAAGGATTACATTGAATCTGTAAATCCCTTTGTAGTATGACAGATATAATACTGTCATCCTGACAATATTAAGTCTTCCAGACCATGAATTTGGATGTATTTCCATTTATTTAGATCTTCCTTAATTTCTTTCAGCAGTTTTTTTGTAGTTTTCAGGGTACAAGTATCACACCTCTTTGGTTAACTTTATTTCTAAGTATTTTATTCTTTTTATGCATTCTAAATGGAATTGTTTCTTAAATGTCATTCTTAGATTGCTAATTGTTCATGAATATAAATACAAATGGTTTTTGTGTGTTTTGTATCCTGCAACTTTGCTGAATTGGTTTATTAGTGCTAATATTGCTTTTGTGGATTCTCCGGAATTTCTCTCTCTTTCTCTCTCTCTCTACGTACACACACACGCGCACACACACAATCATGTCATCTGCAAATAAATATAGTTTTACTTCTTCATTTCCAGTTTAGATGTGTTTTGTTTTTCTTGCTTAGTTGCTCTGGCTAGAACTTCTAATACAATGCTGAATAGGTAAAATCAGGCATCATTTTCCTGTTTTAGCATGAAAGAATGTTGGATTTTATCAAGTGCTTTTTTTTATCTTTTGAGATGATTGTGTGGGGATTTTTTTTTCTTTCTCTCTATTACTGTGGTATATTACATCGCTTGAATTTTGTAAGTTGAACTGTCTTTGCATTCCTGGGATAAATCCCCCTTTGCCATGTGCATAATCTTTTCAATATATTTAGTTTACTAATACTTCAAGATTTTTGCATCTGTGTCCATATTAGTCTGCAGTTTTCCTTCCTTGCAATGTATTTTTCTGACCTTGGTATAAGGAGTAAGAGAATAAATTAGAAAGTGTTCCTTCCTTTCCAATTTTTTGAAAGAGTTTGAGAAGAATTGGTTCTTTAAATGTTTTGTAGAACTTTTCACTGATAACATCAGTAAAGCCATCTGGTCTTGGACTTTTCCTTTTGGGGATGACTCTGATTACTGATTCAATAGCCTAACTTGTTACAGGTCTATTCAGATTTTTTTATTTCCTCTTGAGTCAATTTTGGTACATTGTATGTTTTTAGGAATTTGTCCATTTCATCTAGATTATTTAATTTGTTGGCATGCAACTGTTCAGAATATTCTTTTGATTTTTTTTTTCCTGTAAGGTCAGTAGTAATGTTATCACTTTCATTTCTGATTTTATTAATTTGAGCCTTCTTTCTTTTTTTTCATAGTCTGGCTAAATATTTGTCAATTTTGTTGATCTTTTCAAGGAACCAATTTTTGGCTTAATGGATTTCTCTATTATTTTTTTAAGATTTATTTATTTATTTGACAGAGAGAGAGAGAGATCACAAGTAGGCAGAGAGGCAGGCAGAGAGAGAGGGGGAAGCAGGCTCCCTGCTGAGCAGAGAGCCCGATGTGGGGCTCGATCCCAGGACCCTGAGATCATGACCTGAGCCGAAGGCAGAGGCCCACCCACTGAACCACCCAGGTGCCCCTCTCTATATTATTTTTGTATTCTCTACTTTGGTTATCTCTACTCTAATCTTTATTATTTCCTTTCTTCTGCTCTTTTTAGGTTTAGTTTGCTCTTTTTCTAGCATGTGTGTGTGTGTGTGGGGGGGTGTGCTTTATAAGCCTGACACCAAAGGACAAAATCATAAAAAACCCAACAGCTTAATTACAAGAAAAGAATTTAACTTATATACATCAAAAAACACATGAATAAATTAAAAGATAAAAAGCAAACTGGAGAAATATTTAAAACCTGTGTCAGACAAAGGTTAACATTCTAAGAGCTCCTACAAACAGTACAATGAACATCTTAGCAGAAGAGTAGGCAATAGACAGGCCTAAGAAAAAGAATAAAAGAAAAATGATCCTAATGGTTACTAAATGTATAATTAAATTCTCAACTATAATTGTAAATAAAGAAATTAAAAGACAGTATTTCTCTGTTAATTTCCTTATTGGGATGAAATTCACGTAACACCAAAATTAATCATTTTAAAGTAAGCGATTCTGTGGCATTTAGTACATTCACAATGTTACAGAACTACCACATCTCTCTGGTTCCAAAAATTTTCATCACCCCAAAAGGAAACCTAGTACCCATTAAGCAGTTACTCCTCATTCCCCCTCCCCGCAGCTGCTAGCACCATTGATACTTTTTTTTTTTTCCCATCAAAGAGGAAATAAAACAGTGATAATTCACCTATCTGACCATCAGAATCATCCGGGAAGCCTGAAAAATTTCAATGCCCAAGATCACATCCCAGACCAATTAAATCAGAATCTTTGGGAGTGGGACCATTTTTAAGGTTTTCCACATGATTCCAATGTACAGTCAAGATTGAGAATTACTGGGGCGCCTGGATGGCTCAGTGGGTTAAGCTGCTGCCTTTGGCTCAGGTCATGATCTCAGGGTCCTGGGATTGAGCCCTGCATCGGGCTCTCTGCTTAGCCGGGAGCCTGCTTCCTCCTCTCTCTCTGCCTGCCTCTCTGCCTGCTTGTGATCTCTCTCTGTCAAATAAATAAATAAATAATCTTAAAAAAAAAAAAAGATTGAGAATTACTAATTTAAAAGAATGATAATATCCAACATTAATTCTAGTGACAGTGTATCCTAGCATAGAGTGCTCTGTAATTTGCGCAACTTTTTGAAAGAACTGTCTGGCAATAATAATAGCTCACATTTACTGAGCTCTTATCATGTTCAGACTCTAGGCTAAGTGTGTTATTAGTTCTTTTAATCCTCTCAGCAGCTCTATGGAGCAGTGTGCTATCACCCTCATTTTACAGATGTACAGAGACACAGAGAAACTAAATGATGTAACTAAATTGCATAGCAAATAGTGTTTTGTTTTCTTTAAAGATCTTATTTATTTATTTGACAGAGAGACAAAGAGATCACAAGTAGGCAGAGAGGCAGGCAGAGAGAGAGGAGGAAGCAGGCTCCCTGCTGAGCAGAGAGCCTAATGCAGGACTTGATCCCAGGACCCTGAGATCATGACCTGAGCCAAAGGCAGAGGCTTAACCCACTGAGCCACACAGGTGCCCCACAAACAAGTGTTTTTAATCCATGGTTTAGCTACTACTCTACACTGTAGATTGTCATCCTTCGTTTTATTTTTATGTTTTTTAAAGATTTATTTATTTATTTGAGAGAGACAGAGAGAGAGAGAGAGAGAGCGGGCATATGCAAGAGAGGGGCGAGGGGCAAAGGGAAAGGGGGAAACAGACTCTCTGCTCAGGACCCTAAGATCATGACCTGAGTGAAAGGCGGACACATAACCAACTGAACCACCCACGCACCCCAAATGCCATTCTTTAAAATGCTCCTTCTAGAAAGTTATCCCCAGGAAATCATTCTGGATGTGCACAAGAATTTTCAGTGCATGTTGTTTAAAAATGAAAACTGAAAACAATTTAAATACCCAGGTATACAATACAAAATTATTAAAATTACATAAATTATATGATTGAAAATGAGGTAGCTGTTTTAAAGCTTTATTTATTTGTCAGAAAGAGAGAGAGAGAGAGAGAATAAGCAGGGGGAGCAGGAAGGAGAAGCAGGCCCCCTGATGAGCAAGGAGCCCGATGTAGGACTTGATTCCAGGACCCTGAGATCATGACCTGAGCCCAAGGCAGATGCTTAACTGACTGAACCACCCAGGCATCCCAGAGGTAGCTATTTTAAATGGGTTGTTGAATATATGTGTGTACACAGTTGAAGGACTCCAAACACCAATAGTATTTCTGAATGATAGACTGTGGCTAACTATCATTTTCTTCTTTTTGCATATGTATATTTCCTAATTTTTCTATAATGCTTAGGTATTTTTTTGTTTTTTAAAGTAAGTTTAGGGAGCCTGGGTGGCTCAGTTGGTTGAGCGATTGCCTTTGGCTTGGGTCATGGTGCTGGAGTCCCAGGATCAAATCCCGCATTGGGCTCCCAGCTCCATGTGGAGTCTGCTTCTCCCTCTGACCTTCTCCCTTCTCATGCTCTCTCTCAATGTCTCTCTCTCAAATAAATAATAATTTTAAAAAACAAAATAAGTTTTTTTTTTTTTTTAAAGATTTTTATTTATTTATTTGACAGAGAGATCACAAGTAGGCAGAGAGGCAGGCAGAGAGAGAGGAAGGGCGGGGGGAAGCAGGCTCCCTGCTGAGCAGAGAGCCCGATGCGGGACTCGATCCCAGGACCCTGAGATCATGACCTGAGCCGAAGGCAGCGGCTTAACCCACTGAGCCACCCAGGCGCCCCTAAAAAACAAAATAAGTTTAAAGGGGCACCTGGCTGGCTCATTTGGTGGACCGTGGGACTCTTGATCTCAGGGTTGTGAGTTCGAGCCCCATGTTTGGTAAAGAGATTACTTAAAAATAAAACCTTTTAAAAAATAAAATAAGTTTGAAGTGTGAACTGTCTTCATCAACAAACCTCCCCTATCCCTTTGCCCTTTGGGGATACAGTATAATCTAGAGACCTCACACAAAACCTATAATGCTCTCATCATCCCCTTCCCATTTCTGAAACTTTTGGGTTCCAGACTGTACTATCCCAAGCTGTCTCTAGTCCATGGACCCAGGCGGCACAGGAGAATCAGATGTCACTATTTTTCTTAACCCCCAAACTCAATTTGTTTCATTCCCCCCTTATACCTCCTAAGCCTCCATCTCTTCAAAACAAACAAACATCAAATCCACCGTCTAGTGATACATGGTCGAACGGCTAAATGTGACTGTGGACTTAAAGAGAAAAGCATAGAAATAAAACCTACCCCACCCTTCTCAAATATTTTTTTTTCCTTTCTTGTTTTTGGTGGCGGCAGTGCAGGGGGAAGAGCTTCTCCTTTTACTTTATCTTTTTTCTCCTTTTCCCTGAAAAGAAATAGATGATGTACCAGCACCACTTCCCTCCCCACAAACACCATCCTGGATTCAGGTCACACTGTTACCATCAGCTACTCACTATACAGCTCGTATAACTTGCTTCACCTGTTTCATCTGTAACTAAATTAATCATATCTACCTTATTTGCATTGCAAAGTAGTTGTGTGGATAACTATAACCTGTAAATGTTCTGAAGACATAAAATACACTTTATAAATTCTGAAGGAGGCTTTTTTTCCCCCCTAATTTCTAATTTCTAATTTCCCCTCTCTAATTTTTGCTCTCCTGCCTCCTTTGCTTGTTGTTAGATTTTCTTCCTTTTCTGCTCCTTCTCCTTCCCATTTTCTCCCTCCTTCATTCTGCAAACATGGATCACCAGTTGGGTCAGGCACACTGCTAGAGTTCTTTGAAGCGCTCACAGCTAAAGTGGGGAACCTGTCTCATACACCAGTAGCTGCCGTATGATGTCTAAGTACCAGACAGAACACCACAAAGGACCCTGTGACAAAATCCAGGCACAGGAAGTCTTCCCAGAGGAACTAGTGGTTTGAAGAGGGCCTTGAAGGATGAAATAGTTCACAGATAGGCAGAGGAGGGAGGGAAGAGCATCCCAGATAGAAGGGCCACACGCACTGAGAAAAACATGGGTAATCCCAGAAAGGCAGAGGCAGAAGATGGAAGGTTACAGCCACATCCGGGATGCTTTTAAACCTGAGAGTTTGAACTTAACAACCCAGCTCAGGGGTTCCTGGTTTTGTTTTTGCTGTGGTCTCAGGAGTGGGCTGGCAGGATCATTATGCAGTCTGCCCACCTAGGTGGGGAGGGGTTAGCAGGTACCAGCTGTGCAGATGGAATTAGCAAGGTCTCATCCCAAGCACTTCTTAACCCTCACCTCCTCCCCCTTTGCTTCTCTCTTCCTTCTTTTTCTCCCTTGCCTCTCCTCCATTCCTCCTCCTGCCATCTCCTTTCCCTTTTGCCATTTGCCACTCTCAGCTCCTGGTGCATTTGGAGCCAGAAAGTTCAATTATAGTGGTAGGAATTCTGCGAAAGTGCATGGGTGCCCACGTGGTGGGGGCGAAGAGTGGTGTGGGAGGTGAGTGGGGATCCCCACTGAGGCTCTTGGTCATTTGCTCAACTGTAACACACCTGGTTGGGGGGGAAATGAAATACAGCACAAGGAAACAAAAGTGAGAGCGGCAGGCACAGGATTTGCGGCAGGGGGTTTCCAAAGAGGCAAGAGGGGATCCATGTCCATGTTTCTATTGTTTAATGCAAATGAAGTGGGTCTGAGGTATAGACAGTGAGAGAGGAAAGTCTCCTTCCCTCCTACCAGGGTCTTGAGCAGTCTGCCAGAGTAACTCAGGGCCATATCTTCCCACCAACCCCAAGACCTCCCACAGTCAGGTGGGACCAATTATAACGACTGGGGGCCCAGTGCAACATGGAAACATGGGGCCCCTTGTTCAAAGATTATTACAAATTTCAAAATGGGGACGCAGAGCATTAAACGCAGCATAGGCCCTTCTGAGCATGGGGCTCTGTGTGGCTGTGCAGTTTGAGTACCCATGAAGTCAGCCCTGACGGAAGGCAATGGTAATACGGCAGGACTGACACAGTACACAGGAACTGACCCAGGCGGCACAGGAAATGAGGAAGTTGGGTTCCCACAGTGAGGTCTGTGAACTCTCTGAAGTATTTAAAATATTTAGTAGAAGTGGATACTGAAGGTATCCAATATCCAATGGATAGTGAAAGTAGAAAGGAAGATTTTAATAAATTTGAAACAAAAATGGGGAAAAGGTTACGTCATAAATGCAACGTTATAAAAAGAGACTAAAAAGGATGTGGTCGGGTGTGTACTAAAAGCCCCCTTTTGAGTTGAAACTGCTGACTTTAGTTTTATCCTCACATGGTAGGAACAGAGACCAGAAGGAAGCTCTCTCCTGTCTCTTCTTACCAGAGCACTAATCCCACTCTCATGACCTAATTACCTCCCAAAGGCCCTACCTACTACCATCACACTTGGGGTTAGGATTTCAACATACGAATGTGGATGGAGGGAGACAAATATTCAGTCCAGAACAAAGGGTGTCATTGGTGATGAAAAGATTAAGAATCATGAAATAAAATTAAGTCATAGGTTCACCTTACAATCTAGTCAACTTGGGAGGACTCCCCCCCGCCCCCGAGAGAGACAGAGACAAAGACAGAGTGTGCAGATAACAAGGAGAGGGGGATGAAAGGAGAAGCAGACCCCCACCTGAGCAGGGAGCCTGGCCTCAAGACTCCATCCCAGGACCCTGGGATCATGACCTGAGCTGAACGCAGACGCTTAACTGACTGAGCCACCCAGGCACCCTTGGGAGGACTTTTTGAGGGAAAAGCCAAAGTCAGAAAAGAGTCCCATGTCCAACCAAGGAAAGTTCTCCTAGATGGGCCAACCCATTCTGTCTCTGAGTTGACCTGGAATTTGGTTAGACCCCTATGCTTCAGCATATACCCCCCCTGGGTCCACATTACCATCCCATACCCATCTTAGCTCCTTCCTGGTCTCCCACCCTTCCTCTCTTCACACTATCTGCCAAGACTTGCCCAGGTCGAGGAGAGCAAAGGGTCACCACATTTGGCTGCCTTACCTCTGATGGGTGGTTTTATGGAAAGGGAGGTGGGGATGGAGGAGAGGGAGGGCTAGCTGGAAAAAAGGATGATATTGGATTTGTGGGCCTGAATTCTATTTGATTTTATTTTGCCAAATTTTGAGAAAATATGGCCCCAGCTTATGATCTTGGTTTGCAAGGCAAGGGCTAAATTCTAACAGCCCTGAACTGAGGTTTTAGGGGCTTAAGAGAGGATAAGGATGAGTCGATATTTTCAAATACAAGTAATACAGGGCTATTACTCCACAAACCAAGAAAATGTTATTTAACAAGTTCACAGTGGTGCCAACAAGACTCCTGGAGATCAGGCCCTATGGGATCATGTGCACTAGCAGCTCTGAGAATCTACACATCTCACCTCACTATTAGTATCCTTCCAACACAAACGCCTGCCCCAACCAGTACACACTCACCCTCTAATGAAAGCACAAGAACCTCCTCTTACTTTAGCTCCCAGTCAGCCTTTTCACTTGTTGCTGACTGGCTGCCCCTGGGCCTTGGCTTTTGGGCTCAGTATGCCACTCCTCTGAGGCCACGTTGCCCACGCTAACCTGCTGCCCTCCCAGCTCCACTTCCTTGACCAGGAATGGGACTCAAGCTAATAACTGGTCAGGACCTTTCCAATCCCGTCACAAGTTGCTCCTGCTATCTGCCAGCTGACATGTCCCCCCTCCCTCATTTCTAAACAATGTCACCTCCTGGCTCAGTGTCACTCTCTCCAATTTCTTACCTGTCCTAACACTCAGCAATCTGAAAATCCTTGTAGGTGAATCTTTCAACACCATATGGCTTTTCATTTCTGTGAGCGGCTCTCCATCGATGACACTGTTATCCACCGCCTTTCAGTCACTCATTCTGGGCTGACCATTTCATACCTGGGCCTCTGTCCTCGAACTCCAAATATGTCATCTCCTCCTCTCTCTCAGGCAGTGACTGTGGTTCCCATTGCTGAAAAAATTTCAGACTCCCCCACCTCCATTTTCTATCTAGCTATCAAAATCTGTGTCCATGTAATCGGCCCGCCCATCAGCTGCCATAGATGAACCATCTATATTTGTATCTAAAGACAATCCTTCACTAAACCCCATCTTTCCTCACCTTCACAAAGCTAATGCCCCAGAACTTCTCCTTACTCTCTCTTATATCACCACATACACCCTCTTTTCTGAGTTATTCCTATCGGCGTACATCTATTCTCTCATTTTGATATTCTCTCATTTTGATAAAACCCTCCTCCCTTGACCTCACTGATGACGGAGGTCTGTTCTGATCATTGATGTATCTGGCCCTTCTACCCAACTACTGCCCCATTTTTTTGACCCCTTTGTAGTTAAAACTCTTTTAACAGTAGATGACTTTACTCAATGTATTGATTTCTCCACTCCTGGTCTCTCTTAATCTTGATATAACCAGACTTTGCTCTGACCATTCCACCAAAACTGCCCTTCTTGAAGTTATCAATGACCTTTATAGCACATAATCCAACAATCAATCACCTACTGAAGGTTCTCAGCACCCATCAGTAGTGTTTGCACCAGCTGGAAACTCCCTCCTCCCTGATACATGCTTTAACTTGTTTTTCAGGACACCTAACTTTCCTGGTTTCCTCTGACCTCACTGATTGTTTCTTCTGACTTCTTCACTGATTCCTCCTCTTCTCACAACCTCTTGATGTTGACATGCCCCAGGGATTAGACCCTGATTCTCTTCTCTATTGACACTCACTCCCTTGTTGAGCTCATCCAGTCTCGTGGCTTTAAGGACTATCTATCTACCAACAGCTCCCAAATTTATATTTCTAGCACAGAACTCTTTCCTGAATTCTAGATTCATATCTATCTACTCAAAATCTCCACTTGCAATACATCGCAGATAGATGTGGCAAAAATGAACTTTATTTCCACCACTCCCAAATACCCTCTAAATAAACTACTCGATCCTTGGCTCTTCCCATCTAAGTTGATGATAATGCCATCCTTTCAGTGGCTCAGGTCAAAAACAAAATCATTCTTATTGCTTTGTTTTTTTCTCACATCCTACATTCAGTGCATCAGGAAATCCTATTGTTTTTACCTTCAAAATGTGCTTATAATCTGACTACCTCTCAGTACCTCCACTACCACTACCCTGGTCTATGTCACCATAATCTCTTACCTAACTGGTCTTCTTGCTTCCACACTTACCTTCCTACAGTCTTTTCTCAACATAACAGCGAGAATGATCCTTTTAATAGTAAGATTATGTTATTCCTCTGTTTAAACTCCCTGGTGACTTCCCAGTTCACCCAGTATGCATTCTCAATAGAAGCAATATCATCTCCAGGGGGATAAAAGTTGTTTCTTAGGGGTCGGGGGTCAAAAAAAATTATTGGATATTACAATGGTTTGTGGCCCTCTGAAGGCCACAGTACATAGACAAATGTAAGTCTATCTATGATATGAAAATTTTATGAGAGGGCACCAATTAGGAAATGAAAGACTCTCCGGAGGAGAATAATGGGGGGAAAAGGTTGGCAACAACTAACTGAGAGGAAAAACCAAATTCCCACACAACAGTACATCATCTGGCATCCATTACCTCCCTGAACTTTTCTCCTACTACTCTCCCCTTAATCTTTCAGTTTCAGTCACACTGGCTTTTTTGCTGATTCTCAAGTCTATCACACACATTTATACACGCACACACTGAGCCTTTGTGATAGTTACCTCTGCCGTGGATACTCTCTCCCAGGTCTCCTCCAGGTTGACTCCCTCACCTCCTTCCAGACTTTGCCTGAGTCTTCTCAAAGTCTCCTCAGAGAGACCTACCGTGACCACCCTATTTAATACTATAGCATGTCCCCTCTTATCCCCATACTCTGGGCCCTATTTACTTTGATGATTTTTTTCCCCATACCATCTTCTAACATACTACTTAATTTTCCTCTTATATGTACTGCTTGTTTTCTGTCTCCATCCACTAGAGTATAAGCTCCATGAGGGTAGAGACATTTGTTCTACCCACTACCTCTAGAACAGTGGCTGGCATAGAGTCATAGCTTTCAATAATGAATGAATTAATCCTTTCTGGCCTTAGAGGAAAAACTTAAATCCTAGAAGGAATTATAATTTCAGCAGAGTGTGAATCTATAACTGGAAAAAAAGTATGAGGCCAGGGCTGAGGATGTGACTCACAACCACATTATTAATTCTGTCTGGGACCCCCCCTCCTTAAGGACATAAAAATAACTAGAAATTCAAGCATGTTAAAGCTGTATCTAGAGCCCTGCCCAGGCGGAGAGGGACTTTTTGCCCAGGCTTCACATTCACAAAAGCCTCAAATGTAGATTTTGAACATTCCCTCTAGAGCAGTTTGGTTATTTATTCAGTCAGAGATAACCCCACAAGGAAGGAAGGAGACTTTCCAGATTACGACTTAACTGGTGTCTCATTATAGCCTTCTGCCTTACAGATTAACTTTGTAAACCTGGCAATTACTGCAGAACTGTCAAAGTCATAAGGCTTTGCAATATCTCTGTGTTAAAAGCATTTATCTGTTAAATGTAACCATTTCAATCATGCCACAATTTTGGAACCCTGTTTTTGCTTCTCTTTGGTTTTTCGCATACTATTAAATTTGAGAAATGGAAGCAGCCTGAGTTTTAAGAGAGCCTGCATATGTTAGATGGGCTTTGTCGCCTCTTGGCCACAGAGAACCAAGGAAGTGGACTCGCCAACATTATATGGGCTCCCAGTACTCACAAGCCGCCCAGCTCCAGACACTCAAATGCCTCCTCCCCTTCTGGCTGATCAGTGTTTCCCCCAAGATATGTACTTACAAAGCACATTCCTTCCCCTTTGCTCAGTTATCCCATAATACCCCCGGGTGGAGGCAGGGGGAAACCAGTGGGAAAGGTTTTCCTCTCACACAACTGCAGGCCCAGGTATGAGAGCTGCGACAGAGACCATCACAGCAAAGGGGGCACCCACCCTCTTTGGGTTTTGTGGCTGTGATGGTTCACTTTATGTGCTAACTTGGCTAGGCTACGGGACCCAGTGGTTTGGTCAAACAACAATCTAAATTATATACAACCATCAACAGACTTCCCAACCCCCACTCTGCCTTTCCTGGCTTGTAACCCTGACACATCCATTCAACCAGCACTTTTTGAAGACTGTGGAGTAATAGTCATTATCTTTGGGAATAAAATGTTGGAAACATCACAGCCCTGACACCTGCCCAGCTTGTAAGTGAGCCAGGCAGGCAAACAAAGAGTAGCAGTGAGATGCAGTAAGTGTTACACGAGAGATACGAGCCCCTTCGATCCAAGTGGGACAAAGTACGTATGTTGGAAGGGGTCAAGTTGGGGGAAAATAAAGGAATATGTAGTTTCTGGGCACTTCCCAAAGTCCCCACCTCCAAATATCATCAAAGTAGGGACCAGGGTCAATATATGAATTTGGAGGTGGGGGGCACATAAGCATAGTTCAGACTATGAACGCTTTGTATCTCTTTCTATCTCATCCCCCTCTCAATCCCAGAAGTAACCATTATTTCAATTTTTAAAAATCATTCCCTTGACCTTTATCATTTTGAGACAGAAAGGAAGATAGATAATATCTCCAATTCCAAGAAGAGTGTCTGGTACACAGAAGGTGCTCAATATAACACTGGTTGAATGAAAGAATGAGAAACTTAACTCTCTACATGAGTATAATTTATAAAAATGAAATAATTCTGGTGATGGCTGATGAGCATTGTCCTGTGAAGTGCTCATCTGTCTCAAGTAATATAAAAACATGGAATTTCTGAGGTAAAATTAAATGTAACTTTAAAAAAAGTAATAATAGGGGCTCCTGGGTGGCTCAGTGGGTTAAAGCCTCTGCCTTCAGCTCAGGTCATGATCCCAGGGTCCTGGGATCGAGCCCCGCATCCGGCTCTCTGCTCAGCAGGGAGCCTGCTTCCCCCTCTCTCTGCCTGCTTGTGATCTCTAACTGTCAAATAAATAAATAAAATCTTTTTTTTTTTAAAGGTAATAATAACTCTAGTTGGCTGATGGAACAATGGGAAAAGCATCAGACTCCGTGCCAGCAAACTTGGGTTAGAATCTGTCTCTGCCATTGCCAGCTAGTCTGCCTGTGAGCAGGGCTCAACCTCTCTTAAATTTGCACTTCCTCATCTGTAAAATGGGGATACTATCACCGTGTGGTTAATGAGAGGGATAGGTGAGTGCAGGGATGAAAAATGCTCCGGAGAGTAAGTTAAAGAAAATGATGCTGTGAAGTGTCACCAATATTTAAGGCCAAGGGGGGCCTTTGCAAATTAAGCATCTCCACATAACTTTGTTTCTCTATCTTCCTCCCAATTTAAATCTTATGTTATAAACATACCTTATTTTGGAGCATCTGGCTGGTTCAGTGGGTTAGGCATCTGACTCTTGATTTCAGCTCAGATCATTATCTCAGGGTTGTGGGATTGAGCCCCATGTTGGGTTCTGTGCTGAGTGTGGAGCCTCTCTGGGATTCTCTCTCCCTCCCTCTCTGCTCTTCCTCCCCCACTCACATGTGCACACTTTCTCTCTAAAATAAATAAATAAATAAATAAGTAAACAAACTTCATTTTTTTTTTAAAGGCATCCATTTTCTCTAATGAAACTTCTCAAGCAACGGTACTTAGTTTTATTTTATTGAGACATAACTCATGCAGTAATATTCACCGTTCTAAAGTGTGCAATTCAGTGGTTTTACTCCATTTACAGCCTGTGTAACCATCATCACTCTATCACCCCAAAACATTTTCATCACCAATTAGAAGTCGCTCCCCATTTCCCCCTCCCCTCAGCTCCTGGCAACCTCCAATCTGCTTCTTGTTTCTGTGGATTTGCCTAGTCTAGACATCTCGCATAAACAGATTCATACTGTGTGGCCTCGGGTATCTGACTGCTTTCACTTAGCGTAATGATTTCAAGGTTTATCCATATTGCAGGACTTATCAGTACTTTATTCCTTTTTACAGCTGGATGAGAGTCCATTGTATGGACATGCCGTGTTTTATTTACCTGTTGCTGAGTTTATGGATATTTGGGGGTTTCCTATCCTTGGGCTATTATGACTAACGCTGCTATGAACATTTGTGTGCAGGTGTTTTGCGTGGACATGTTTCCAGTTCTCTCTGGAATCCCTCCAGGAGTGGAACTGCTCTAGTTCAACTTTCCCAAGAACAGCTGATGGGTTTTCCGCAGCAGCTGCCCCGTTTCACAACCCCGTCAGCAATGCAAGAAGACGCCAATTTCTCCACACCGTCACCAATAAGGGTTTACTATTTCTAGAATCACCCTTCATTTGACCTCACCAACACTTTCTCAGTGATATTGGTACTGCGGGTCTGGAAACCACTTAAATTAAAACACAAGTTTTCGAGGTGACGGTCAGGTATTAATAAAATGACTTCAGGATACTGTTTCTAATCTTTCCTGGGAGAGAACAGCCAGCTTCGCGGCTGCCTCGCCCGAGGGGAGGAGGCGGGGACTCCACGCACCATCACCCTGTTTCGCACAGAATCCCAGAATCCCGGGAGGAAAAGCTATTTTAGGAACAAATACCTTAGGCATTTGTCTTGAGGGAACAGTTTCCTGGAGTAGAAATAAAAGTAGCCTTTGACTAGCTCTTCACGTGCATTCCACGTCATTTCACTTTACACTCAACTCGTAATCTCACGGGTGGGCAGTTTCGCCGAAAGGGAACGTCGGCCCCTTTGTGCGCAGGCGCACACCCTCAGCCCGCCCTCCTCCCTCCTCCCTCCCGCCCCTCCAGGCTCCACCCTCCGCCGACACGCCCCCTCCCCTTGGGCGGGGAGAGGGCTGTGAAGGAGGGCCTAAGACCAATCCGCTTGCGTCTTCGGGAGGCGGCCCTCCGCACTGGCAGATTAAGGCTGATGATGTACTTATGGTCCAATCCGCATTCCGGGGGCGGGGCTAAAGGCCAGGGGCGCAGGGCTGGAGGGGACCGCCTAGTGGAAGCACGTGACCTGGGTCTGGAGCCGGAAGCTACCTATCTGATAGGGAGCGCCCCCAGCACCTAAGGCTGCGATGGTGAGTGAGGACGCATGCGCGGGAGTGAGCGCTAGGGGTTCTGCAACCCTGTTCCCCAATCTCTTTGGTTCCCCAGACTTGGGCCTGTACTCCGCCCTTACCTCCTATCCACCCCGGGACGCAGAGAGAATAGAGATGGGAGGGGAGGCGACGTAGAGGGCTGAAGAGGGATCTGTGCGAGGGTGTTTGGGCGCTGGGGAGTAGTCTGCGGGGGTGAGGCCGGCCACCGGGGGAATTGGGAGGTGGGTCGGGGGGGGGGGGGGGGGAACAGCGGAGCTGCGGAGGCCAAGGGAGCCCAGGGTCAGAGGGTGAGAAAGTGGGAAGCTCAGCAAGATGAGTGTTGAAGGCTTTGTAGAGGAGAGGGTCTGGAAGGGCCATAGCTGGGGAAAGAGAAGGTTTGGGGGGCCTTGTCAAGCGAGACTTGGGTTTGCAAATGAAGACCATCTAGGGCCATCCCGGCATGCTTCTGACTAATTGCATCTTTACCCACTAGACTTCTGCACTGACCCAGGGTCTGGAGCGAATCCCAGACCAGCTTGGCTACCTGGTGCTGAGTGAAGGCGCGGTGCTGGCGGTGCGTTCTGGGCAAGGGAGGGGGTCCACCAAGGACAAATGGCCCTATGATCTCTTTTAACATTGCCGGGTTTAGCCTGAGTTGTCTCTATTCTAGGTCATAGCTATCATGCTTGGCAGAGAGTAAGCTTTCAGTCACTAATCAAATCGCTGGAAT
Organism: Lontra canadensis; assembly: GCF_010015895.1. Classification (NCBI taxonomy): domain Eukaryota; kingdom Metazoa; phylum Chordata; class Mammalia; order Carnivora; family Mustelidae; genus Lontra; species Lontra canadensis. The sequence goes on along the minus strand of NW_022631039.1, from coordinate 8,537,348 downwards.
CATACTCTAGTAACTTCTGAGTTGAGAGGTTTAATGACTTTAACAAAGTCAGACAACTAGTTACAGGATTGTTGATAACTGATATTATCCAAGTTCTCTCGAATAGGTCTCTATTTGGTGTTTATTTAAGAGGCTATGAATTTTGTTTCATAGTACAATACAGTGTTTAGCTTTCTAGAAGTTTTTAATGGAGCTCGAGAGACAAGGCTTAAGGATAAAAGTTGAGAGCAATGCAAGTCGTAAAGACTAGTGAAGGAGACCAGAAAATGAAGGATTCAACCTTTGTGTTGTAACTTACATTATAACAAAGAGACTCTTGGAGGAGGTAAGAATTCATCTGGGCAACCGATGGTTGTGAACAGGCAGAAAAGGAGAGTACTCAGAGTTGGAATGGTGGGACTATATTGAAAAGATTTGGAAAGGTTTAGAAGAGGATATGGTAAGGAAAGATCTCATTGTGGAGGACTTTCAAGGCTTGGTTGACACATTTGGGTTAATCTTGAGGGTAATGGGAGCTTTGGGTTTTGAACAGAAATGTGAGCTAAAGAAAGAATTGAGCAAGATTATTCTATCAGGTGTGAAGATAGAAAGGGTGGGGATTCAGAAGTAGGGGGAGCTGTTGCCAAAATCTAGGTATGAGACAGATATGGTGGCAGTGAGGAGGAACAAGGAGAGAAGAAATTTTAAAAGAAGAGTCAGTATATCTTGATAATGACTAGAGACAGGTAATTGGAGGAGATACTTCTCCATCTAGTAAGACGTTGAACCCAAGCCTAGAATGATGGTGCCTTCAGAAACAGGAAATTAAGAAGTTGACTAGGGAGGCGTGAGGTAAAGAGATTTTGATGGCTTTAGACATTTTGATACAGTATGTATTGCCAGGAGCTGTTCTGAGCATCTCACCAATAATAGTTCAGTGTGATCCTCACAACAAGCCTATGGATAGGAACTTGTCCCAGTTAACAGATGAGAAGACGGAGGTACAGAATGTCCCAGAGAGCAAAAGGGACTGAATGTGACCTAGTTGCGAGGTCCTTGTTGAGGAGGTTGGGAGAGGAAACTCTGAGACAATCACCAAAAGAGGAAGCCTAGGCCACAGCCACATCATTACCCAAGGGCTAGTTACTACGGAAGGGCTCAAGGACAAAGAGAATGTTCGTTTATGTTTCAGAATGTGCAGGCAGGGCAACAAGTAAACAGGAGAAGAGGGGGCCTTGAACCTGTCAGTGCTGGGTGGGCACAGATGTTTGAGAATGGTTTTATCGAGTGGGGAAAAGGGGAGAAATCACATTTCAGCGATTAAGAAAGAATGGTCAGTAAAGAAACGAACGAGGGTCACTGCTCACTGGGGGAAGGCCCATACTGTAAGGATGAGAAATAAGATGGCACCAGCAGGGGCAACAGTATCATAAAGTTTCAGGTTTGTTTTCCCAAAAATAGGGGTGACCTTAGGGGTACTGGGAAATGGAGAGGAAGAGGTTACAAATGCTAGAGCCAAGGTGATTGTTCCTGGAATTCTTTCCCAATTGTGTTCCCCTAATTTCTGCCATCCTTCCTCCTCCCTCTGCATGCAGTCATCTGGGGATCTAGAGAATGATGAGCAGGCAGCCAGTGCCATCTCTGAGCTGGTCAGCACAGCCTGTGGTTTCCGGCTGCACCACAGCACAAACATACCCTTCAAGCGCCTGTCAGGTGAGCCTCAGCCCCTGCCCCTGGTGGTGGTGGTGGTGGTGGTGGTGGTAGGGGGTGGGGGTTGTTCCCAGAGGCTTCTCTTCTCAGGGGGAAAAAAAAAAGTCCATCTCCTGCTAACCTCCCACCATCCCCCCTGGGGCCCCTGGTCCCTTTGGGATTCACCCCTGCATCTGAACGATGAGAAAGCACGAGAAGGAAGGGGACGTAATGGAGCCCTCGTACCTTGAACCACTGAATGCCTTTGGCTTCTGATCCCGCCAGTTTGTGTGACCCTATAGAGGCCATTGTACCCTACTAACTCTGTGCTCCCTTCCCTCTCCCGGGTGGGGGGTGTGTCTCCTCTCCAGTGGTCTTTGGAGAACACACGCTGCTGGTGACCGTGTCGGGACAGAGGGTATTTGTGGTGAAGAGGCAGAACCAAGGCCGGGAGCCTGTTGACGTCTGAGCCGCCAGAGGCCCGGGGGCTGAGGTGGATTGGGTCCATGGGCCTCTGTGACGAGGAAGACGCAAACCTCCTCCAGCTCTTTCTTGGCTTGCTGCTAGAACTAAGGCTTTCTGCTCACCCGCCTCCCCACCCCTACCTGGAAGGGCAGAGGCCTGGGGACTCTGCACTGTGTCAAGGAGAGTGAGGGCAAGGGCTTCTGCCTCTTCCCTCCCTCCCTCCTAATAAACATAAGTCTGATATCCCCAGCCCAGGGATGTGTGTATGGGAGAGTGTGAACTTGCCGGGGGATGGGGGGGGTTATACCCCAAGTCTGTCTTCTAGGGAGACAAGCTGTGTATGTGGGCCCCGAAGGTGAGGCAAGGCACCTGGCAATCAGAGGGTAATATGGTAGGAGGGGAGCTGAGGGGAGCTGTTTGGTGTGCCTCCTGTAGGGAACCCCTCTGAGCCCCTGGGTTCTCTGCTCCTGCCACCAAGAGACAAACGGAAGTCATTCTTCTCCCTCCTGAACAGGTATTTAATAGTCTTATTTCAGTTGGAAGCAGTAGTTGGAGAATAAGTTACAGGAACAGACAGATCCAAAAAAAAAAAAAAAGAAAAAGAAAAGATAACCCCACACAACTTAAAGTGCTTCAGGCTGCAAACGTAAACATGAGGGGCAGGAGGAGGCCACCTGGCTATCTCCCCTTTCCCCTGAGACAGGAGGGTCATTGTCGAGGTCCCTTTACCATCACCACCCTCTAATCTCAGCCCTGCGGTGGGATGGAGGGAATGTCAGAGGCAGGAGAGACAACTTAATAGGAACAAGGAATACACTTTGTAAACTTAGAACCAGGGTATAGGGCGGGGGGCAAGGGAGCTCTTGGAGCCCCTGCCATGGCCTCGGGGTGGGGCCAGCCCCCCCAGGGAGTCGGGGAAATACTGTTGGCTTAGTGCTGTAGCCATACCCGCCCATTTCACAGCTTCTTCCCTGTCCCTCATCAGCAGACACAGACAGGCGGCCCTGTTGGGCCTCCTCATCCACGGTGGGAGGCATCCCAGGGGAGGCACAGTCTGGAGTGAGGACCCCCTCCAGGGGCTTTCGGTTTCTGGGAGTGTTAAGAGGGAGGAGAGCCTGCCCGGTGCTACTTGACAGGTTCTACCACCAGGACCTTGCACTCACGCTTGGCAATCTTGTCCAGAGAAAGCACAGCCTTGTCCGGGGGCAGGTAGAGGGGGCGGCCCACAGGGGAGGCCACAGGAGGCGTGATGGCTCTGCGCTCCATCACGCTGCCCGACCTGGGGGAATGCAGAGGCTGTGGGGCTCCGGTCAGACCCCAGGACCCTTTCCTGCTCCTGCTCCAACTCTAGCCTCTACTGAGGCCCGTGGCACCCCTCCCACACTTCCATACCTCATGAGGTGGCTGCGGGAGGGCTGTTGGTGAGAGAATGACTGAGAGCGGCCCAGGCTGGCCTGGTGTCTCTCCACCAGGTCCCGGACAGCAGGACTGCTGGGGCTGCTCTTTCGAGAGAGGGGCCGGGCCTCGGGCGGAGGGTGGGACACACTGGCGGTGAACTGCAGCTTCAGTTTCATGTGCTGGCTCAGCTGGCGCGGGGAGACACAAATCAGCGCCCCAGCTCAGCCTCCCGGCCCCCGCCTTCCTTTCCCATCACGGTCCCCACTTGCCCTGCCGGCGTGGAACTGCAAGTCTACCTTCCCTCTGTCCCCACTGTTCCGTAGCACCCGAGGCAGGTGGCTCTGACTCCTCCCACCCCGACATTCTGCATAACCCATCTCGCAGTCCAGCCCCCACCCCCGGTCCACCTCGAAGAGCCCCGTCCTCAGAGCCTGGAAGGCCACACTGAAGGTGAGCGCGCTGCCCTTCCGGGAAAAGCCCAGGTTGTTGAGGGGCGTGTGGCAGACAATGGAGTCCAGGGCTGCCTGCATGGCCCGGCGCTCCTCCTCACACAGCTGCTTTCCTGGAAGGGGTGAGACACAGAGACAGCCACCAGTAAACCCATCTGTATGGTCGCAAAGGGCTTTCGCGAGCACAGTCTCATTTGACCCTCAGGCTCACTCTGTGGCGTAAACTGGGTATGTGTCATTTTTTGCTGACGTATAAATAACAACCGCTAATACTTACAGTGTGCTGAGGTCCGTTCGAACCATGTCACTTACGTTAACCATTAAATCACCGTAACAACCCCATGAGATACTATTTCCCCCATTTAATTTAATTTTTATTTTTTTTTAATTTTTATTTATTTCTTGGACACAGAGAGCACAAGCAGGGGAGCGGCAGGCAGAGGGAGAGGGAGAAGCCTGCTCCTGGCTGAGCAAGGAGCCAGATGCGGAACTCGATCCCAGGACTCTGAGATCATGACCTGAGCAAAGGCAGACACTTAACCAACTGAGCCACCCAGGCACCCTATTTCCCCCATTTTAGAGAAGAGGAACCTGAGTGAGGCTCAGAGAGATTAAGTAACCTACTTAAGGTCACACAGCTAGTATATGGGAGAGGCAGAAATCAAAGATACCAGGGAGCCCAGATCCAGGGTCAATGCCCTTAAAAGCACTGGCCCACTGCTTCTCTAAGCTTTCCATTGGTGACACTATGGAGACCACCCAGGTACAGGGCTGAAGTTGCCTGCCAAAAGCCACCCACCTCCATGACTTCCTTTCCCCTCCTCTTTTGGGACAAGGTCCCAGAGTTTGACAGCCCACCTACCAGCCTGTGCGTGCTCCGGCGTCCACACAAGCCTCACAGCAAGGAAGTCTTGGAGATTGTTGAGCAGTGTGTAGGTGACCGTGAACCGCTCGTAAGTCCGAACAGGGGACTCACAAGAGGCCGTCATCACAAAGCATGGCCGGTCCAGGCGGATGCTGGGCAGGCTAGAAGCAGTGAGAAAGGGAAGCCGGGCGTGTGGGAGGGCATGTGTTCCGAACAGGTGAACGGGATGGTGCCCAGCAGGGAGTCCAACAAACTCACCGGTAGTGGGTGTAGATGCTCTGGGTGAAGGGCAGCTTTGGGGTAGACCACTGAACCACAGCAATCAGGGGAACTTCTAGGCCCTGGGGGAGAGACAAAAGGAAACATCATGTGTATCTGAGGTCCCCTTCTGTCTTTTGTCACCCCCTGGCCTTTCCCTCCCACTGCTTTTTCTTTCTTTTTTTTTTTTTTTTAAGATTTCATTTATTTGACAGATCACAAGTAGGCAGAGTCAGGCAGAGAGAGAGGGGGAAACAGGCTCCCTGCTGAGCAGACAGCCCGATGGTGGGGCTTGATCCCAGGACCCTGAGATCATGACCTGAGCCGAAGGCAGAGGCTTAACCCACTGAGCCACCCAAGTGCCCCTCCACTGCTTTTTCTTAATCTTGCTCCTTGAGCATACCAGCCTCTTATGCTCACCTCCTTGGCCCCTTGAGGGGGTTGCTCACCCCCTCTCAGCTGAAACAGGAAGTTGTGTTCCTCCAGGGCACTAAGCGGGCAGGGGAAGCAGCCAGAGGTACCAGGGAGCCGGCAGAAGGAGCCCATGGAGACTTCCCCAGATTGGTGACTAGTTCAGCAGAAAGAGGGACAGAGCTTGATCTTTTCATGCCAGAGCTCTTGGCCCTGCCCCAATCCCTACTTTGCAACCCGGCCCCCCTCCTCAGGACCTCACCAGACATTGTCCACCAGCAGCACAGAGCCGTCAGGCATGACAGGTAGATAACTAGCATTGAAGTTTGGGAGAATACGGATATCCCAGATGGAAATTTCCTCCTGGGAGGAGCTGTTCAGCACTGTTGGAGGAAACCAGCTCAGCTCAGCTAAGAGTACCGAGACCCCTCAAGTCCCGACTTTACCCCTCCACAATGGACTGATCCCCACCAGTATGCCCAGAGTAACTGCCACCCAGTCAATGCCCTTGCTGCTACCAAAGACCTGAGCCATCGATCTCACCCTTGAGCACGGTCAAGTGTTTTCCAGCCACAGTGAACTGGCGGCATTTCAGAACCGGAGGGGGCAGCAGAGTCAGGAGGGTGCTCACTGCAGGAGAGGGCCCAGGCAAGAACCAATGAGCTGGGCAGAGACCTCACCTCCAACCCACAGCTCTGATCTTCCTCTGCTCCCGGGATCAGGCACTTGCCAGTATCACCCCTCCATTCTGTCCCCCAGATTCCAGACTCTTAGCGTTTCCTCTCTGCATTCTCCCCACCTTGGGCCTTGAAAGCACTCTGCTCGCCCCGGAAGGTCTCCCCAGGAGATCGGGTCTGCAGCAAGCGCAAGTAGCCTTGATCTCTGACTTCTGGCGCCTCAACCTCCCGTTTCCACACAGTCACTACAATCTGAGCACAGGGGACACAGGACCTCCGTCAAGAGGAGAGACAGCTAGCCCAGCCTTTGAAAGGGAGTTGAATTAGGACAACAGCCCCACCCCTTGCCAGTCTTACCTTGGCCTTAGGTGTCCCTGGGGGCAGTCTATCCAGTGAAACTGTGAGTGGGAAGATGACCTCATCTGTGGACACAATTGGTTCCTCCACAGGCAGCTGGGGTTTGTGAAAGGGGTTAAGAGGGCAGGAGAGTCAAAAGAGGCAGCCTGCGCCGTTCCCTTTAAGATGTGATGTTCTCGGTTCTTCTTGGCCTCTGCTCTCCTCCGTCACCTGACTCCTTCAGGCCCCCAGCGTCCATCCCCTCCTGTCTCTGGAGCCCAGCAAACCGCCCCTCCACCCTGTGCCGTGTCACCCCACGCTCCTCACCGTGGTCGCTCCCCCTGAGGTAGCAGGGCCCGGGCCGTGGGTGAGGAGGGGGCTGCAGCCTCGAAACAGCGCCCCACCGCCAGGATCCCCGCCCCCTGGGGGTTCGGGATCCAGGTCTGCGGAGCCACCGCCCCCGGGCGCCCCGCCTCCCGCGCTGACCGAGGCCAGGGCGGCCAGGGCCGTTGCCAGTTCTGCCCAGGCCCCTCGGGAGCCCAAGCCCGCGCCGCCCCCGGCGCCGGACCCCGCGCCCCCCCGGCAGCGCAGCACCAGCAGGAAGCGGACAGTCTCCCCCAGGTAGAGATGGTTGCGCCGGGGCAGCGCCCGGTACCGGCCCGGGTCTCCCGCCAGCTCCGCGCGCGGCGGCAGTGGCACCGCCGGGAAATACATGGAGTAGTCACACTGGGACTCCATGGGGCGGCTAGGACGGCGCGGGCGGGGGGCGAGGTGGGCCGGGGCCGGCGGAGGGCGAGGGGGCCGCTGGGGCGGGGCCCGGGAGTCCCGACCCCCGACCGGTGCTGCGCGCGTCCGGACCGGCCCGGAAGACCAGCCGGGGCCCGGAGCCGGGGCCCGGAGCCGGGGCAACGAACCCGGAACCGAGACCCCGCAGGGCCGGAACCGGGCTGCTGGGCCGATTGACTGGCGAGAAACCGGAAGCGGAAAGGAAAGGGCGTGGTCTCTGAGGCCCCGGAATTTGTGGGCGACCTGCCCGCTGGGGAGAGAGGCGGGGTCCGGCTGGGGATAGGCTGCGGTAAGGAGGGTTTAGGAGAGACCACAAGACAGATTTCTTAGAGAAGAAATATTAAAAGAACCCCCTCCAACTCTGCTTCTCCCAGGAAGATGCTCCATTCTCTCCCCTTTCCGCCTTGTATGAAGCAAGTCAAAGGCTCAAATTATTTATTCATTCAACAAACATTTCACAGTGAAATGGGCATAGTCCAGAACCAAATAACTCATAGAGAAATGGATGCATTTTTTTCCTGACTTACTCCATGATTTGCTCCTCCGGAGGATCTTTGAGAGTGCTATCAGGACCTGCCAGGGGGTTGGAAAAGGGGAGGGACAAAACAGGCAGGGAGGGAGTATTGCAAGGGGCTGAATGCCTGGAATGCCTGCCTTGGCACAGGCTGGAAGACTTGGTGCCCACGTCCGTGCAAGGTTTCATTCAACCTCTAGGGCACTAACATGCTTTCGGGGGAAGCAGAAATGGCATCTGGCTGCCCCCTATTCAATTATGTCTGCCCTCGTGGCTTCACTGCTCTTCAGCCTAAGACTGGTCTGATGCCTGGGGGGAGAGTATCCTTGGAGTTTTAAAGGGCAGAGAGACTGTTGGGGGAAACTGCTTGGCATCTAGCTTGTCCTTGTACTGTAGCTCAGGGGTAGCCAGGCGCTCACACTCCTCCTGGTCTGCGGCACTCAGTCCACTCCGAAGTACATAGCCCAAAACCTTACCTGACCCAAACTGGAAAGGACGGAACCGTCGGTCAGTGATATATTTGGGGTCTAAAGCCTCGCCCCCCTCTAAACAATGTTTAGCCAGGGCCTCTCGGCGAGCCCGGAGCTCTGCCACAGCACTCTCCAGCCGGCTCTGGCCGTATTGATTTATCCGTGCCCACAGGCTGTGGTTGAAGTGAACGTAGAGAGCCCAGTCCAAGTGGTTCCAGGCTCGGGCCCGTGCAGTCAGCTGCCTATCCTCAGCGGTCAGTCCACCATTGCTGACAGCGCCTCTGCCCTGCTCACCTCCAGCCTGGGCGTTGTGCATGAAGCCCACCACGTCATCTAGACCCCAGCACAGGGCATCTGCCAGTAGAACCAACGACTCATCAAAGTACTCGGCCACCAAGACCAGATCAAAGACAGAGTCCAGCCAGGCCAGACTCCACTGGAGAAAGGACGAAGATCTCAAATCTAAAGAGGCAGGGCTGGATGTCTGGCCGTGACCACCGGCCACTGTGGGAGCAGGATGGAAGACAGCTTTGGGATCCAGAGGGTGGTGGGCTCGGGGCCCAGTGCCAGAAGGCAAAACATTCAGCTGTGGGAGGTTGGGGTCTCTAGGTGCATGAGGATTCCCTCTCTCGGTCTTCATCTCTGGGGAGAAGGGGAGTCCAAAGTCAAACCAGAGCAAGTTGCGGGCATAGTGGTCCCCACGGGCCCCAGGTCGGTAGAAGGCTCGAGGATTGGCCAGGAAGGCGGCCAAAGATGGTGCCTTGCGGAAGGCCGATGAGGTGGATTTATAGTAGGAGAAAGCAGAGCGGGCCAGAGCTGCCGGGTCTCGGACAATGGAAAAGAAGAAGCTGTCCGAAGGCATGACCCGAAGTACCTGCAGAGGAGAGAAAACAGGCTTAGTGAGAAAGAACTGGGCCAGGAAGAAACTAAGAGCAAGCCCATTGCCAGGGGATCCCCTAGACACCTCAAACCTCCTTCTCGAAACTTCTGGGCTCTGCTGGAAACCCCCAGCTTCCTACACAAACATCTTCGGCCAGTTACTTAACATCTCTGAGACTCAATTTGCTGATCTGAAAAATGGGGACAACCATACCTTCCCACTGATTATGAAGGTACACGAGATAAAGGGTATGAAGGGACCTGGAACACGGGAAGCTACTTAAGAACATTAATTTCTTTGGGCCTCTCTGTATGGCTTTGGTCACTAAAATCTCTAAGAATCAAACTTTGTCTTCACTTGTCCAACAAAAACCTATGGTGCCTACCCTGGGGCTCTTGGTCATAGCTTCAAGAAAGGAACTGGTCTCGGGCCACCTCCAGGTAAGGGTGTGGGGTGGGGGAGCGGTCACTGGCAACAGAGAGGGAGGAGAGGGGCCAACCATAATGCTATCTCAAGTCTAGGCATCAGGTAGGCAGGCCAAGCCCAGGATGGTGAAAGGACAGGATACTTCTAGGGCTCCTAGGCATCTTGGAAAGTAAAGGACACCCATAGATGGGGTACTGGGGAGCTATGGACACTTGGTAGGGTGATACCCTGAGGCCTGGGCCTGGCCGCGATTCTATCTCTCAGCAGGAAGGATAGTGGGAATTGGACTGAGCCACACCCTGGGATGGTCACGCAGGCAGATCCACATCAGGACCCAGCTCCTGGGCTCCCCGAAGGGTTTCTGCTTCTGAATATGGCTTGTCACTAAACCGTGGCCCTCACACGATGTCCTCCAATTTGCTCTGCTAATGTGGCCATGCCTGCAGAGCACAGCCTGCAAACTGAGTGTGTCTTTGAAGGCAGGGGAGAACAGCCTGTGCCATCAGATGGATCTGGAATAATCTACCAGTTATGTAACTTCAGGCAAGTTCTTGAACTTCTCAGAGCTGCTGTTCCTTCGTGTATAAATCTGGGTTAACACTTACCTTGACTGTGGAAGTGCATGGAATGTGGTAGGTACTCGGTGAATAGGTGATGACAATGGAAATCAAAGGTCAAAAGCCAGAGAAACCTGACTGAAAGATCATTGTCCTCACCTCACTCCCAGCGGTGACCGTTCACTGCCCTTTAGGTGATACTCATGACCCTCAGCTGCTTTCTCCAGCTCCAGCTCAACAGAACACACGTGTGCGTGCACGTGCACACACATACACAAGCACACACATAATGACGACGACCACCACCACCACATCTTTGCTGATACGCTGCTCCCTCTTCTTACTACAAAGTTGTATCCACGTTTCCCTTACAAACTGGGACTCCTGAAAGCCCCACCTCTTTTGGTAAATATTCTCCCTGCGGTTCCAAATACAAACACACATACACATGTACGTATGCCAGGGACGGCCCTTTGACTTGGGAGCAGATGGGTCTGAGTTCAAATCCTAGCCCTGCTGCTTTCTGTTAAGGAGGCCAGTCACTTAGCCCCTCTGAAACTTGACCTTCTCATCTGCGTAACAGAGACACTTATAATGCCTTTCTGGCAAGGCGATGGTAAGGTTAGTATCCAGCAGTCAGTAAGAATTCAATAAAAGTTCCTTCTGTGTATATTTTCATTTGCACACTGATTTTGTTTGCCCGAGAGCTCTCAGGTTCCTGGGTGTGTATGGGTGAGCACGTGTGTGTGTGTGCACACACCTTCCCCTTTAGAACTTTAGAGAAGGGGGAGGAGGGGATCTGGGGAGGAGGGGGTCAGGACCAGGCTAGGGCTTGGCATGTAGGCTTGCATGTAGCTGATTCTCCGTACCTGGCAGAGGAAGATGGTCAGAAGGGAGTGGCTGAGCAGGGGCCCTGGTAGTGTCAATAGAAGGGGCCAAGAAGAGCCAAGAAGAAGCATCAGAGGCAAGAGTCTGAGGGGTCAGAGTTGTCAGGGCACTGACACCAGTGGGGAAAATTGGCCAAGGAAAGGGGTTAGAAAGCTCTAGATGGAAGAAGGCAGGACTTTGGCTCCCAGAAACTACTAGGCAAGGGATAGCTGTGGAGAGGGGAACCGGAATCTGTGGGTCCCACGCCCAATTTCTGGATGAAGGGGTGCCTAGGAATCCCCAGGCCTGGGGACCCCCTCCCCTGGTGCTCTTGGCCACAAACCTAAGCCCATTTCTCTCCAATCCCACCCATCCCCTCTTATACCCCTCACCTCTTTCAGGTTGAACCTCATGTGATGACAAAGGATGTGGAAAAGGGGCTTGGCACCTCCCCCCTGAGGGTGGTAGCCTTTGACCCGAGAAGCCTGGAAAAGTCTTGGGTAGCCGAACTGGTAGCGGGCAGGGAGGGCAAAGCGCAGTCCATGTCGGTCCCCATAGCGATGAAGCAGGTTCAGCACAGAGCTGCTCCCAGATTTATGCGTCTTCAGGAACACAAGTCGCTGCTGGGGCAGGCAGGATGAAACAGCCGATCCTGATCCCGGGGATGGGGCCAAGGGCTGTCGGAGCTGCAGGCCTGGTAGCCTGGGGAGAGATGGGAGGACAATTTTCCTGTCCCTCACCAGCAGGTGGGCGGGCATCTTGTGGAACAAGGACAGAGGACATGGAACCTCCTCTGAGTCCCCAAGAGTCACCGACCTAGGTGGCATGGGGCGGAGCAAATGGGGGGCATCAATCAGGCATTGGGACAGGGTGGGAACTCACCTCCTCTGGAAGGGGCCCCCCCAGAGCTGGAGGGCAAATCCGATGGTCATGAAGACTCCCAGAGCCACCCCCAGGCTCCGAGGCCCCCAGAGACGCATGGTCCTGGTAGGAGACAGAGGGCCCATGTGGCACAGGTAAGGGTGATGCTAGCGAGGGACAGGGCAAGGGCCAGGCACGGAGGCAGGGACAGGTGGAGACAGCCGTGCAGCCGTGGAAGGCGCTGGTTCGAGATCGGGGGGTCATCCCCCAGGCCTGCTTGCAGCCCTGGTTGAGTCTGCCCCCTGAGTTAGCAGATTTTTGCCTCTGTCAGCGTCTAGAAGGGAAATGAGGGGGAAGGAGGGGAGTCTAAGGAGAGGGTAGAGCCTTCTCTCCTGCTGTTGTGGCTCATTCCAGAAGCGGGAGCCTGTGGGGAGGGGCAGGTGCTCTCTAACCCAGATCCTCCCGGTGGCCCACAGCTACTCTGCCAGCTTCCCCAGCCCTCACCTGTAGCTTCTACCCGAGCCTCAGGGAAATAGAAGGGGAGGGGAGAAAGGCAAGACCCTGTGAGAAAGAACAATCCACTCATGGGCCAGTGAAGTGGACATTGGCCGCCCCCTGGCTTCCCTGGCTTCCTCATGAGCTCCTCTGCCCATGACAGATGGGGATGAAGAGCCCCATTCTGAGGCCAGAAGGGGCAGCCATAAGGCGGGAGCGGGGGTCAGACAGGGCACAGGCTACTGAACCCAGGGAGGCCAACTCCAGGAGTAAAGACTTTATCATGAATAAGAGTCAAAACTCGGGCATCTCTTCCCCCTCCTGAAGTGCTCTCGGCACAGGGCAGACCCCAGTGTGTGCAGAGCTGGGGGAGACATGGGGTTCCTGATGCAGCTCGGCTCCCCAGACACCCACAACTCCCCACTGCTGGCTTTCCAACTCCTTCTGTACCCAGAGGAGATTGGGAGGGTGGAGCTGGAGAGAGAGGGAAAAAACTCTGCGACATAAAGATACCGAAAGATACAAACAGGGAGCTTCTGAGTTCCTTCCCAGGCCCCAGCTTCCTAATCAGCTGGGAGTCTGGACCCACCCTTTCAGATCACAGCCGCCACCAGGGGCCACAGCCCCTCCAACAAGCCCCGACAGCCCCTTTCTGGGACAAGCCTGGAGTGACCCCAGGCAAGGAGCGTCCTCACTTGCTACCTTGAGACCAGCCCCCTCTGGCATCACGCCCCGATTCCCTCCCCCAACGCAGCCCCCAGTATCCAGTCCCGTACCCAACTCCCTCGTGTGTCCAGACTTCTATTCCTTCCATCCATCTCTGTCTCCACCCATTATCTCCAATCCAGCCCTCTGTCCCCTCCGGCTTTGGTGCTCGCTCAGCCTGTCGCCAGCCCTTTGTCGGCCCCCTCCGGAGTCCTAAGAACCCCCCAAGTCTCCTCCCATAAATTCGAGAGCCCCTCCACTGGCCGCGGCCTTGGCTTCACTTGCCCACTCACCAAGCCACCTGAAGAGCAGCAGGGAAATCGGGATCTGGCCCTCCTGCCTGCCCCAGCCACCGCCCGGCTCCGCGCAGTGCTCAACTTTCCCCATAAACTTGCTCCACGCCCAGGCTCCTCCCCCTCCCTCCCTTTGTCCCGCCAGTCCCTGCAGCTGCTTGGGCTTTAATCTCGTCTCTGGGTCTCTCCCTCCAGGCATCTTTCCTCTATCAGGGCATCCAGCCCGCCCTTGGAAGACAGCACTTCTACCCTCCTTTCACACTTAGGAATCAATTATACCTTTTCCGCTTAGCTTTCTGCAGAACAAAAGACTCATTCAGGCAACAGAAAGAAAGAAGGAAAGACAAAGTAACAGAGGAGTTGAAAGCAGACATTGTCAAGAACATGACAAGGTAGCCCCCAGCTTACACACGGAGAACAGGGGCCCCCCACCCAGTAGGCAGGAGGCAGTGGTGTGGTCATATTAATGGCACCTCAGATTCAGAAAGAATTTTGCCGGTCCCCACAATTCTCCCCACTTTACAGATGAAGGGGCTCAGACCCAGAGGGTAGACAACTTGCCCAAATGGAATGACAAGGGGCAGGTTCCAAGAAAGGTCTTAAGTCTCTGCCAGGAGCATGGGCTCAGGGAAGGATGCTAAAAGTCCAGAGTCACACACAGGGTCCAATATATTAGCTGTTTATTTGCAGAATAAACACTGAATCCAACACTGAAACATGACGTGTGTAAGCTTGTGAAGGATGTAGATGACAGAGATCATGAGATGAGCCCTTTTTTTCTTTTTGGCATTTTAGTTTCAGAAATTGATACTGAGAAAACTCCATAGAAACCAGGCCCACAGATTTTGACCCTATTCACATACCCCAGAGTCCCCTGCCCTGTACCCCATTGGCACCCAGGTTTGCCCCTTTGAGACCAGGTGTCCCACCCCTCCCCACTTCCAACTTCTTTCAAACCCCACCCCCAATCGCAACTCTAAAACTCCTTCCCTTTTTCCTTGTTGGGGCTGACAACGGGCCCAACACAGAGGCTTGGATGGTGAGTACACCTCCTTCCTAAATAAATACCCCGAGCCTCTTCCTCCCCAGATTGTAAATGAAAAAATAAATATTGTGAACACCCACCCCCCTACCCCCAACCCACAATGGTAATCTCCTGGATTTGGGGCCCCAGCCATTCACCCAAAAAGTCCCTTTCTCTACCGCTCTGCATCCCCCTTCAACTCCTCCTCAGACCCAGCTGAGGGGAAGAGGAGAAGGGCCATGAACCCTTCTGATGCTAGGGCACCCCTCCCCTGTTATCTTGGTCCAAGCAGGGCCAGGGCTGAGAGGAAGAGAATGAGGATGGGTTGGGTGTGAAAACCAACAGATGTCCCCCCAGTCCTGCTCCTGCCCTGGTTGTGGCGGACAAGGACACCTCCTCCTTTGCCCCCACTAACGTCCCTTCGAGGAGGGCGAGGCAGCCTGGCTGGGGGGGCCACCGCTGCTGCCCCAGCCATCCAGTCATCTGCATAGTGCTGTCCCTCTCCAGAACCACTGGCGTCTTCATCTGCAGGAAGGAGAGGATCAGAGACAGGGTTGAGAAAGAGTGTCAGTGTGAGACAGACACAGAAAGAGAAGAAATGGGGAGAGAGACATGTAAACAGGGAGGAAGAGAATTTAAGATTAAAAACAGAAAGGAGATGGGGCACCTGGGTGTTGGTTAAGCGTCTGCCTTTGGCACAGGTCATGATCCCAGGAACCTGGGATGGAGCCCCACATGGGGCATCAGCATTGGGCTTCCTCCCCAGTGGGGAGCCTGACTCCCCCTCTTGCTCTCCCTCTACCAATCCTCCCCCATCGTGCTCTCACTCATCCTACTCTCTCTCTCTCATAAATAAACAAACAAATAAGTAAATATCTTTGAAAAATAAAGACAGAAAGAAGAGAGAAGAAAGGGACACAGGTTGATAGATGGAGATTGGGAAGAGGGAGAAAGTGAGTGACAGGAAGGCAAAGGGAGAGGTCAGAGAGATGTGGGAATGGGAGACAAGAGATAATGAGACAGAGACAGAACAGAGAGATGGGGAGAGAGGATACACAGTAAAGAAAACAGACGCACAAAGAAGCAGCAAGCAGACAGAAAGAGGGGTGTTGGAGGAGAGATAATGCGAGACAGAGACGGACAAACAGTAGAAGAGAAACAACGAAAGTCTGTCTGTGCCTTGTTTCTCTGGCAAACTCCACCTTGGGTGCCAGCCCAAAGGCCCACCCCCCCCCCCCCCCCCCCCCCCCGCCGTGGATCGTCGTCCCCAGCTCACGCACTTTTCCATCTAACAGGCTTCCCACTGTTCTGTAAGTGTGTTTTCGTGTCTCCCCACTGAGCCATGAACTCAAGGATGGAGACCCTGTCACCATCACCATCATCACCCTGTCACCTTTGAGGCGAGCATTCAGGAAAAGCGTGTTCAAAGGAAGGAAGGAAGGAAGGAGTAACTGAGTAGTGCCTCGAGGGGAGGGTCTCAGAAGGCAGTGGGCGGGGCCAGGTCGGATCGCAGAAAGCAGGGAGAGGCGCAGCGCTCGTGACGCCCGAGGTTCTCACCCCAGTCCTCCAGTTCCAGGTCGCGTCCCAGCGCGGCCAACCTCATCCTGGTCGTGGCTGCCCGGAGCTGCAGCCGCCGCCTCCGCGCCTGGAGGTTGATGCTCGTGTCCTCCTTGTTCAGCTCTGGGTTGTCGAGCTGCTCGGACGGAGAGAGCCCGACCACCGGTGACAAGTACCTGTGGGCAGAGCAGCCCCAAAGGCTCCCGCCCCGCCCGGTCCCGCCCACCCCACCGTCGGGCCCCGCCCGCCCGCCCGCCTCCACCGGGTCTCACCGGCCCCGCCCAGATCCGGTCCAGCAGGGCGCCGACTCCTTCGAGACGTCCGCAGCCATGCGGGGATCCCCGCACACCACCTGGGGCAGCAGGGCCCAGAAGCCCCTCACTCGGCCCAGCCGCTCGCGGAGCTCCCACACCTGGGCGAACAGAGATTGTGGCTGGGCTAGAGCACGCGCCCCCAACTACCCGTCCCTGCCCCCCACCCCCCGCCTCGCCCCCGCCCCTCACTCACCAGGCGGTTCAGGTTGGTGGCCCCGGCCATCGTGGGCCTCTCCTCTATCCTTGGTGCCCCTGCTGCTCCTGCTGCCCCTGCAGCCCCTGCCACCCTCGCCGAGGTCCAGAGGCGCCCCGCTTCTTCCCGAGGGGCCGGGGCTCTGCGGGTGCGGCTTTGTGTCCGTTGGGGGTTCCCACATTGTTGAAACACCTTCAGGCACAAGGAAGAGGTCCCCCCACCCGGTCATCCTGTGGTGAGAGCCACACAGTGGCCCCACTCCAACACCCCAGTCTCCCTGACACCCCACACTGTCCCCCCACTCCAGACCCTCAGCTCCACTCATCTCTCTCCTGCACTCCAATACCCCCACCCCCACTGTCCTCCCCCCTCCTCAGGGTGACATTCCCACCCTTCTCATGGCCCCCGTACCTGGGCTGACACTGCCACACTGTTTTCCTGCAGGTACTTTAGAGCTTCTGAGATCCTCACCCCAATGGCCTGGGCTGCCAGCTCAAAAGAAAAAGAGCCCTGGAGCTTCTCACCCAGGAACAGGAGACCATCTTGAAGGAGGGGAAGAAAGAGAAAGGGTGTCACGAGGGACCGCGATGTTCCCACAAATCCTGACCTGGGTCATGGAGGGAAGCAACAAAGTGTTGGATAGGAGAAACTCACATGAGAACAGTCTCTCAACTCCCTAAGGTTTATGACTCCCTTCCCGGTCCACCCCAAGACATCCCGAACACAAACAGCCCTCCCAGACCCTCCTGAATCCCCTCACCCAGATAGGCCCCCCAGTCAGGATCCAGTCCCTGGCTGTGGAGACAGCCATTGGCCACATTGAGGCAGAAGCCCCGGCAGGGTGGCACCGAGGGGATGCCCCGACAAAGGGGGCAGCCGGTCAGACGCATCACAGCCCGCCTGCAGCCTTCAGACATGGGCACCTGGGGGCAGACAGCAGGACTTGTCATTCACAAACACAGTGGCTGCACTCAGCCAAGCTTGGTGCTAGACAGAGGGTCAGAGAATGGGAGGAGGTCATGGATCATGACACAAGGGAGATTTCACTCCTGCCCCCCTCCTTCCTGCTTAATCCTGGATACTGAGGCCTTGGGGCTGATATGAGGAGGTTTGTGACTCTTCCTCATAGGACCTTTCTTACTTCTGCCTCACCCTCCCTGGGCCCTGCCCACACTTGGGCCCCTCTAACCTTAAGTGTTTCGCTGACCACGTCTCTTCCGGTCTCCAGGCCCTGGATAAAGGCCCGAGCTGCCACCAGGGCCTGGGTTATCTGGGGTAGGGGAAAGAGGGTGAGAGAAACCATAGGGTCAGTCATGGTTCAGTCAAGACTGGAGCCAAGAGGGTACAAGCAGTGGGGATTAGGTTTGTGGCATTCTGGTGGGGCTGTTAGGAGTGTCAGGTGGTACAGGGAAGCAGGTTCAAGAGACTCAAAGGAATTATAGTCTAGAAGGCTAAAAGGGGAACTGGGTTTGGGAAGAAATGGAGGGACTGCGTTTTATAGGGCTTGGCCATAGAAGGATGGCATATCAGAACAAACAATGAACTTGAAGCCAGAAGACCTGGATGTAAGATATATCTCTACCACTTAACTGGCTGTGAAACCTTCACTTCTGGGAGCCTCAGTTTTCTTATCCGTAAAATAGGAATACTACTCTTCGTCTCGAAAAGTTATGGTAACAAATGAGATACTGTAAATGAAAGTCCATTGCAACTATTATGTGCCTAATTCATGGTTAGTCGAACCACAGGAAGTCAAGATATTAAGACTGGGGAGCAGTTAGCAGAAAGGGGGCTGGGGGCCAAGAGCAGGTTAGCAGGTCAGGGATTTGTATGAAACTAGGGCACAAAATGAGAATAAGGGGGTATCCAATTAAAGGAGAACAAAGAACATGGGGTCAGGCAGAGGGGACTGGGGCTCAAGGTAGGGGTCAGAAATGGCTGCCATGCGGGATGGGGGGAGATCACTGGGGCAGGGGTGACTGGGGAATGGGAGGGGAGTTGAGGTGAGGGGTTCAGAGGTCAGAGGTTGCTGAAGCTCAGGCTTTGGGGCCTCTCACCTGCAGGTGAAGGCGGTGGGGTGCATCCCCGAAAGGCTTCAGAGAGTCGTCAGCAGAGGAGGCGAGGCGAGTGAGGCAAAACAGGTACTCGGGGGAGAAGATGTACTGTGGATGCAGCAGGGGGAACAATCTCTCCAGGAGCTGCGCCCAGAAATCCACCAAAGCGTCATCTAACCCCTCACCGGACCTCTGATAGTAGTCCCGCAGCCGAGAGAACAGGCCACTGAATACAGGGGCGTGCTGGGAGTAGAGGTGGCCGAAGGAGTGGTGGAAAAGCAGGGCCAGAGAGTGCTCAGATGACAAGAGTATCTCCCGAAAAATCTCTGTGGCAAATGTGGAGAAAGGAGTGTGAGGTGGGGTGAGGCCAGAGAAGGATGGAAAGTTGAAAGGGCGGAGGCAGGAAGCGATGGGGATGGGGGACAGGAGAAAAGTGAGTTAGAGCCCCAGGAATGCTTAGAGACCTGGGAAGACTGGGAAGGGGTGGGGGAGGGACGGACCCTGGAGAGAATCTGGGGGTGGTGGTGAAGGGGGGCTAAGGCAGGATGTTTGCTGGGGTCATGAGTACAGAGAGGAGGTGTGAGGCCAGGTTTGGGGAACCCAAGTCCTCACCATCAAATCTTCTGTGCCGGGCAGCCAGTGTGTGAACCAGGAATGAGCCGCTCTCTTCCACCAGGCCTCGGAAGGTGGTCTCAGTCTCCCAAGTCAGCCTCTGCTCTATCTCACTGGAACAGCAGGTGTACTCCTGGGTACAGATCCGGAGGTGCTCACCTGAACAGAGGAGACATAGAGGAATAGGAGGAGGGGGAGTGCTATCATGAAATTCCTTCCTTCTTCCGTCTGTCTAGGAGGCTCCCTTTCTCTTCTGTCTGCTTTCTTTTCTATTGTCTCTCCCTCATTCGCACCTGACCCTACCCCCTCCTTATTGTCCCCTCACCTATCTCGAGTCCACTGGCATTAGTCATGGGATCAAATAGTACTGAGCCAAATTAGTGATCAGTGTCCTCAGGTGACCCTCCCCAACATCGAGCACTCCAGGTCTCTAGGGATTTACAGGACAGCATCTATGGCAAGAATGGGGTTTAGAGGGGTGGGGTTACTAGGTAAGCAATAAAGTACTATCGCTGAAGGGGCTCTTAGGAATAGCGATGGGAACAAATTGAGCTGTGAAGAAAGAAATACAGAGTGGGGTGTTAATTCCTAGAACGGGATTCCTAGGGCGGGGGTGGAGTAAGAAACCTATTATGTGAACAGGACGCGTATTGTGATCCCGGTGAGTAAGTTCAGGAGAAGAGATATTACTGGCCTGACTACGGCATGAATAGATTATTATAACGGTCATTCTGAAAGGGAGGAGAGTTATTGTGGATTGGGGAGGAGCCGCCCCCCGCCCCCTCCCTCGCCCCCAATTCTCTAGTCTTCCTCTTTCTCCTCACCTGAGATCAGGGCGGGAGGGAGTAGGCTTAAGCTATATCCCCGGGCCCCCAGCACCTGCCGGGTCTCAACGCAACTCCGGGTGACCTTTGCCTCGGTCCCGGGTCCAGGACCAGAACCGGGACACAGAGACAGCAGCAGAAGCAGAAGAGATCGCAGAGCGGACATCGCTGCTGCCTCCCTGGCTCAGCAAACTGTGTCCTAAGAAGGAAAGAACAGCCCGAACTTGGGTAGCCGGTTCTTTGCCGCGGGACCTCTCCTCCCGGCAGAGAAAGAGCGCGACCTCAGAAAACTGAACACCGAACACGATAGCTGGACCGAGCGGCATCTGCGGAGACAATGGGAGCCGGGAGCCGGACAGGGGGCGGGGTGCGAGGCGAGGCCCCGCCAATGATGGTAAGGAGCGGGTCTCAGGGGCGGGGCCAAGGGAGAAATTAAGCCAATGTAGTGGGGAAGCTCGGCAGGGGGGCGGGACTCGGCGGAACTAAAGGAGGCTGGTGGGGGAGGGGCGTGGCTTTTCTCGGGGGCGTGGCTATCTGGTTCGAAAGGCGGGGCCTGGGCGGAATCCGCCTATGGCAGTTGCGAAGCCAGAGTGAAGGGGCTACAACTAGTCTAGTGCGAAGCCCGGCCAATGGAGGGTGAAATTGGGGGCCAAGAGGGCGGGACGTGGGTGGAGAAGGGCTAAAGCAGGCGGTCTGCGCGCCCCAGCTCACGTGACGGGGCGGCACGCCGAAAAGCTCGTGCCCTCACGAGGCTGCCCGTGCAGCGTGACTGGAACGTGGTGAGCACGAGATCGCGCACGCCCAAGCCTCGCGACAATTACCAGCAGTGGGACGGGCCGTTGAGCTCGCGCCTGCGCACAACGTGCCTCGTGCCTTCCCGCGTTTTTCTGGCTTCTTCCACCGCCGCAAGGGAAGCAGCCAGCGCCAGTCCTGGAGGTCGGGTGACCGCAGAACCCCGAGGGACCGGAGGCAGTGATCTTTTCCTCATTCCTGCCCAACCAGACGTCGCTGTTCCGGGCTCAAACAGTGAGGCTCCTTTGGGACCTGGGAATAAGCCCTCCCACCTGCACTCGCAGCCCCGAGAGAGGAATCGCCCTTCTCCATGCCTCAGTGGTTTTCTCCAGAGAGGCCAGGAACCCCAAGCCCCAGCCCCCAAGAGACTGATAGTCTTTTCAACAGTTAGGAAGCTCCTCATCCCACTTACCCCAGGATCTTGTCAGAGATACCATCTTCTGGAAAAAAAGGAGAACTCGAGTTTGCGTTTACTCCTTAAGCGTTTCTGGCCCGGTTCTAATGGCGGCTGCGCCCCCAGGTCATTGAGCGCTTCCTATTCCCTTCATTGTGGAATCAGGCTCCGGCTTGAAAATGCTGGAGTGGGTCCTTTGTTGGTTTGGGGGTTTTTACTTGCAACGTGAGCGAGCTGGTCCCCTTGCACCAGGCCACCGACGCTTGGACTCCTGCAGAGAAGGATTTGCTTTAAGCGGCTCGGGTGTGTCTTGCTGCAACTCTGGAGAACAGCTCCCAGCCTGCACCCCTCAGGCCATGGTGTCTTAGGGGAATGACTCTTGTCTTCTTCCTCTTCTTCCTTTTTTTTTTTTTTTGTGCATCCACACCCCCACCGCGAGTTGCAGAGCAGTCCCCGTGGAAAGAAAGGGCGTGGTTGGAGCTGAGGCTGGAGACATGGTGGATAAAGGCCCTTTTCTCTCTTTCTTCCACAGCAGGACCAGCATGCCTACCCTGCGGTCCTCCTCTTCCCCAAGCAGTGTGTCCTCCCCGCTGCGGAGAGCAGCAGGAGGTGGACAGAGGGGCTTATCTGGCTCCTCTAGTTCTTCTGTCAGTGTGCCCTATGGTAACAGGGACTCGGACCAGACCTCACAGGGGTGAGTGGAGTTGGTGAGAACTTGTTGCATTGCGTGGCTTTCTCCTGCAGTGCGGGCAGCTTTCCCCTTTGTATGCCTGTGACTCTCTGAAAACGTTAAGAGAAGCTTACTGGTTCAGAACAGCAATGCTTTCCAGCTCTGCGGGCTGGTTTTGGTTTTTTGTTTTTGTTTTTTTGTTTTTTTGTTTTTTCCTCTTTCCTGCCCTGCATGTTGTAGGCACCAAAAATCATACATCTTCTAAGTCTATCATCCAGCTCATCCAAATCTTTCTTGAATACGGTTGTATATTCAACGTGTACAGGAGTGGGGAGGTGGGGGAAGGAGAAGAGTTCATTTGTTTCTTAACAAGTTGTATATACGTGTTAGTTGGTGTGTGATGTTCCTTTTTGGGGGTATTTTATAAACAGATCAGTCTATCCTTATCTTTGAGCTTACTTTATGAAGGTTATAATAATATATCTTTTTTCTATCTTTCCAGGAAAAAAAATAACCTCATACAAGATCTGATTTATCTCCTGGTTATTTTTTAATTGGCTTCCTCTGACACCTTTCTATCAGTGCTACTGCTGGGAACCAGATTTTATCTATTATATAAGTTTAACTTTAATCAATAACACTTGTGAATTTGTTTCAAGAGGTGAAATTTAACTCTAGGCACCTGTTAATCTCCAGTTTACATATGATTAGTGTGTGACTTCCCAAGGCACGCTGATTTTTATCCACAGCAGTGATCCCTATCATTTGACTTTCTTATTCAGAGAGAATTTTAGGAAAGCGTTGTCCTTTACCCACTCCAGTTTTCATTTTTCATCTTCACCGCTTTCTTCAAGTGAAAGTGTTCCTTTAAGATTTTGTCTCTACTCCCTGTTAAAGTAAACCTCCTCTTCAAAAAAAAATCTGAATATATTTTTCTCATGGGGAAGGGGCTACAGTTACAGACAAAGAAATTATAATATATTTGCCATTTTATATAGAGGGACTGGGGTGGCGTATCTAAGGAGAACCACACTCCCTCATAGGGATAGTGATTCTTTGTCAGCTGATGAAGGCAGTGACTTTGAAGATAGCCTGAGACGCAGTGTGAAGAAGAGAGCAGCAAGACGACCACTCAAAACAACCCCAGTGAGTCAATCAGTTTCGTTTTGCTTTTGAACCCAGTCTGGGAAGCAGCAAAAACAAAAACCTAGAAAAGGCTCAGGTAATGCCTGATGAAAGAGCAAAACTTAGAGTGTTAAGGGACAGAAGTAGGAGGAAGGCAAATTTTGAAGAGAAAGGCATAAAAGAAGGTTATTAAAGATAGAAAGGAAAAAGAATGGTTTAAGGGACTTTTTAAAAGGAGGAAAAGTGGGGCGCCTGGGTGGCTCAGTGGGTTGATTCTCTGCCTTTGGCCCAGGTCATGATCTCAGGGTCCTGGGATCGAGCCCCATGTCAGGCTCACTGCTTGGTGGGGAGCCTGCTACCCACTCTCTGTCTGCCTGCCTCTCTGCCTACTTGTGATCTTTCTCTGTCAAATCTAAAAAAAGAAAACGTTAGAAATAATAAAGTTTACAATGTAAGACTCTATTATTTTAGATTAAATTCTGCTGTGAAATTGGCAGCTTAAGCCTACTTGTGTGGCAATAAGACTGTTACTATCACTTTGACTTTTTTTTTTAAAGATTGATTATTTATTTATTTATTTATTTGACAGACAGGGATCACAAGTAGGCAGAGAGGCAGGCAGAGAGAGAGGAGGAAGCAGGCTCCCCGCTGAGCAGAGAGCCTGGTGGGGCGCTGGATCCCAGGACCCTGGGATCATGACCTGAGCCGAAGGCAGAGGCTTTAACCCACTGAGCCACCCAGGCGCCCCTATCACTTTGACTTTTTAAAAATATTTTTGATCTCTTTGTACTTACTAGGTGGCAAAACATCCAAAGAAGGGGACCCAAATGATACGTGGTCATGGCCAGAAAGACTCAGAGCTACCAGCCAGTGATCTCTTTGATGCTGTGAAAGCTGCCAAAAGTGACATGCAGGTAAAACAGGGTCTCACCCTCTGTTTCTTGTTACCATCTTACCTGTTGTAGAAATATAAGGACAAATGTTTACAAGATTGATTTAATGTGGACGATGTAGGGAGTATAACCTATATGAGGAAAGAGTGATAAGACCATGGAGTGAATCCTTGGAACGATGTAAGGAAGACCTTGGATGTGAGAGAATGCTGCTTGCCTGAAAGCATCACAGAACAGGATAGATTTTGCTTTTATTAATCAGGATGGAGGAGGCAACCAGTGGCATTGGATAATCTAGAGAGAGATCATCGGTATGGGTGGCAACTTGTTCACCCTTGTCACTTTTGAGCTCCACTTTAACAGTTAAACCCAATTTTTTCCCTCCTTCCCTGCGTTTTCTTCCCATAATTTTATTGTAATTCTGTTATCATCTAAAAGTGTAGAAGGCTCGTATATAGTTTTAAAAAATTTGAATAATCACCCACATTTCTAGTCTCAGCTCAAGAAACATTAATAGTGCCATAGTATATCTTCCCTCCATCCAGCCCAGGCAGCCCCTCACCACCCAGAGATAATCACTAGAGTAGATTTTCTGTTAATCATTCCCTTGTTTTTCCTTATACTTTTGTCACTGGTGAATATGTTCTTTAAATAAATGAACCATTTTTATATAGTTTTCTGTGACTCATTTCAATTATTTGAGACGTAGTCTTATTGATGCGTGACGTAGATTTTTATAGTTTCTAGAACAGTTTTAGATTTTCACACGTAAGGAGTTTTTCTATTTATGTTTTTGTTATTTTCCAACTTGATTGCATTATAGTCAGAAAATATGGTCTTTGAAACATGGAGACTAGCTTTATTATTTTTTTGAAATATTTATTTATTTGACAAAGAGATCACAAGTAAGCAGAGAGTCCAGCGGGGGTTGGGGGGGGAAAGCAGGCTCCCTGCTGAGCAGAAAGCCTGATGTGGGGCTCAATCCCAGGACCCTGAGATCATGACCTGAGCCGAAGCAGAGGCTTAACCCATTGAGCCACCCAGGCACCCGGACACTAGCTTTATGACTTAGTATTCAGTTCATTTCCAAAACTATTTCACGTATGCTCAAAGAGGGTGTGTGTTCTCCAGTTACTGGATAGAGTGTTCTCTTGGGTGAGATCAAAAGTGTTAAATGTGATACAGCTTTGATATTTATACGAGGTTTTGGGGGTTTTGTTTGGTTTTGGTCTGGTATGTCAATTGCAGAGAGATGTATTAAAATCCACAAAGAGGGGGTGCCTGGGTGGTTCAGTGGATTAAAGCGTCTGCCTTCGGCTCGTGTCATGATCCCAGGGTGGGATCGAGCCCCACATTGGGCTCTCTGCTCAACAGGGAGCCTGCTTCTCCCCACCCCGACTCTCTGCCTACTTGTGATCTCTGTCAAATAAATCTTTTTAAAAAAAATCCATAAAGATGATCTTTTTAGTTACTACTTTTGTATTCATGCTTATCTTTGCCTTAAGTATTTTGAGCATTTGTTGCCTTAGTAAATTGAACCTTTGTTATATATCACCACTTTTTATATTTTAAGACAAAAAATTGTTGGTTTATTACATCTACATTAGCTTTGTTTTTTAGTTATTGTTTGCCTAATACCTTTTTCTTTCCTTTTTTTCCCCTAAGACTTTATTTTTAAGTACTTTGTCCACCCCACCTGGGGCTTGAATTCATAACCCTGAGATCAAGAGTCCCATGCTCTACTGAGTGAGTCAGCCAGGTGCCCCTCCTTTTATCTTTTTACCTTCAATCTTTCTATGTATGTCTGGAGTCTGTCTTCTGCATGTAGCTAAAATCTAGATTATGTTCTTTAATCCATTCTGTTAATCTCTTCTTTAACAAGAGAGTTTTATTCATTTACATTTATTGTCACTATTGATACATATGAATTTATTTCTACCATTTTATACTTCCACTTTGTATTATCTTTTTTTTTTTTAACTTTTTTATTTATTTGACAGAGACACAGAGAAGGAACACAAGCAGGGGGAGTGGGAGAGGGGGAAGCAGGCTTCCCACTGAGCAGGGAGCCTGATGTGGGGCTCAATCCCAGGACACTGGGATCATGACCTGAGCTGAAGGCAGACGCTTAATGACTGAGCCACACAGGCACTCCATCACTTTATATTATCTTTTCTGTTTCTTTTTTCCCCTCTCTTTCCTTGCTTTTGGATTTCTGTCTTTTTTAAAAAGATTTTATTTATTGAGAAAGAGAGTGAGCAAACATGAGTGGACATGGATGGGCAGAAGGAGAGGGAGAAGCAGAATCCCCACTGAGCAGGGAGCCCGACAGAAGCTCAATCCCAATCCCAGGACCCTGGGACCATGACCTGAGCCAAAGGCAGATGCTTAACCAAATGAGACGCACAGGTCCCCCTGGATTTCTGTCTTCTATAAGGACCTAAGAACACTTTAATTCTAATTTCCCCTTCCAGTTTTCATACTGTTGCAATGTTTTAGTTACATCTATTTCCATTCTTCCAAAAAATTAGATGTTGCTATTTTATACAGTGTTTGTATTCACTTACATTTTTATCATTTGGCTTATCATTGCTTCTCAAATCTTGCATACAAATTCACTCACTTGTTCAAAGTTTATCCTTTAAAATTTCCTTTAGGAAGAGTTTATTAACAAACTCATATTTTTGTTTGCTTGTTATGAAATATCTTTTGTTCTTGAAAGGTTATTAAAAGGTTTTGGAAGGGTAGAGAATTCTAAGGTGACCTTTTTCTCTCTCAGCACATTGAAAAGATTATTCCACTGCCTTCTAACTTCCCTTATTGCTGCTGAAAGTCAGCTGTCAATCTAAGTTAGCACTAACACAACATTTTGTAATGATGGAAATGTTATGTATTATCTTTTAGTACAGTAGCCACTCCACGTGTGGCTATTGAGTACTTCAAATGTGACTGGTATGACCGAGAACTGGATTTTTAATTTTTATTTGATTTAGTTTTAAGAGCCATATATGACTCGGGCAGATGTATTTGTACAGATGTAATTTGTAAATTGTTTTAGTTGTGTTACATGCAAATACTTTTTAAGTGATCCCTTTTTGCCTTGATTGTTTTTGAGACTTTGCTTTCGTATTCTGACGTTTTATAGAATGCTTAAAAGTGTAAACTTTTTATTTGTCATGTTTGAAATCTATTGCTTCTAGACTCTGAAGATTGGTGTCTTTCAATGACTGGAAAATTCTTTTCAGATAGTGCTTCTTTGTCATTTCAGTATCATCTGCAATTCAATTAGACATCAAATTAGAACTTCCCACTCTATTCTCCATGTCTCTTAATAGTTCAATCAGGGGGCACCTGGTGGACTCAGAGGGTTAAGCCTCTGCCTTTGGCTCAGGTCAGAGTCTGAGGGTCCTGGGATCAAGCCTCGCATTGGGCGCTCTGCTCAGCAGGGAGCCTGCTTCCTTCTCTCTGCCTGCCTCTCTGCCTACTTGTGATCTCTCTCTCTGTGAAATAAAAGTGTTTTTTTTAAGATTTTATTTACTTATTTATTTATTTGTAGCATGGTTTATAATCTGTAATAATTTTCAATGTTTGAAGTCTGTGAATGTAATTCCATTTTTTCCCTGATAATTCTTATTTTCAGTGCCTTATTTCCTTACTAAGTTTCACTGTGAGCTGCTCATTTTTCTTGGAGCTCTATATGTTGGAATTTCTTTGGGCCCTGGGTTACAGGTGGGCTTTTAAGGGAAGAATCTACATTTGCTTCTGTAGTTGACTGGGGACATTTCAGAATCACTTGGAATTAAAATCTCTGATTGAGAGTATTCTGATCATACAGATAGTGTGGATCTGGACTACAAATCCGGACCCGAGAGAAGGCTTATGGTTATGAGTTCTCAAGGGAGAATTCTTTTTTTCCCCCCTCCACTAGTCATAACAAGCTAGTTTTCTTGATGTCCCTTCTAGCCTGTAGGTTCGTTTCTCATTCCTGCTTCCATGATGTGACTTTTCCCAGCACCTAGCTTTATTACAGAAGCCTCTTTTTGGAGCTCTCTTCTTGGAAAACCCAAAGGCTCTATCTTTCATGCTCTGTGTCCCATGCAGCTATCTGGACAGAAAGTCAGAATTTCCAGCATTTAATAGAACCCCCAGGGCAAAAATCTGCTTCCTTATCCCCCAGGATTGCTACCTTCCCCTCATTTTTGACCTATATGGGATTCTACTTTTCGTTCCAGTTCAGCAATACCTTTTAGAAGACGTTTATAATATTTTGATCAGAAGCTTAGCTCTTTCAGTGGGGACAATCCTATAACATTTCCAGTCTGTCATATTGCCAGAAATAGAAGTCATGCATCTTGTTTTCCTAGTCTTTGGTGGACGAATGGCTGGATGGCTACAAGCAAGACCAGGATGCGGGATTCCTGGAGCTCATTAACTTTTTCATCCGATCTTGTGGATGTAAAGGTGAGGAAACTCCTACCCCGTGTACTCCCTAGCGCTTTACTCCTATGTTATGAAACTTTTGCTACATTTAGATGAGTAAGACTAGTTGTTTTCTAAATAAAGGGAGAAAGTAAAGCGTCAGAAAAGTTTCACTTGATCCGGCTATGTTGTTGATAGATAAATAGGTAAGTGACCCGGTTAGGGAACTAGGTTGGCTTGGAGCTAAGACCCTTTGGGGAAAAATAACTAATCACACTAACACAATGCAGATGCTCTTCACAAATATGAAAACAGACCATTAGACATCTTTTAGTCTTCCTTCTCTAGATGAAATAACCTTTTGCTATTCATTATTTCCTTAGCCATTTCCTTCTGTATTTCTCCACTGAAGCTATGGGCCCCCAGATCCCCAGAGGTCGTGACCTAATTTACTGGGGCAAGATCATCTCAGGCAGGTTGCGTTATAAGAATCCAGAATTGGTGTAGCTTTATCGCTTTATTTTTTGTTGTTGTTTTTCTTTTAAAGTAGGCTCCGCCCCCAACGTGGGGCTTGAACTTACTATCCTGAGATCAAGAGTCCTATGCTTTACTGACTGAGCCAACCAGATGCCCCTGTCTGGATTTTTTTTAAACCATAGCTTTCCATTGCTTTCTGTCGTCTGATTCCTTTGGATTTTCTAGAGAGCTTGCTTTATAGCAGATACACAGTTGGATAGTAACAGATTTATGATGAGGATTCAGGGCTTCTGATTCCCCACCTAAGCTCTTTTCAGCATATTCCGTAGCTCATCTTAGGTGTATATGCAGATGGTCACAGTGTCCTGTTATTTTTCTCTTAAGTAACCTCATTTCCTCCATTCCTCAGGCATTGTGACCCCCGAGATGTTCAAGAAGATGTCCAACTCCGAGATCATCCGGCACCTGACAGAACAATTTAACGAGGTGGAGAAGGACAACCAGGATTCTCTTGCCACTCTTATTTCAAAATACAAGGCCCATTATTCCCTTTTTTCTGATTTTGGGAAATAGGATAGCTTTTGGAAGGAGTTTAATTTCTTAGGGGCAAAAGGGACCCATAGCTGTTATCTGAATATGCCTCTAGAGTTGAGAATAGCAGGAAATGAGGTGTACCAGAGATACATTTTCACTATACTATTGGGTTTTGACATCCCAAGTCCCTATGGTTTCATAGACTTGATAATACTTTTCTCATCCTTTCCATAAATCCTGTAGGACTCAGGAGACTATCCCCTGACAGCACCAGGTCCATTCTGGAAGAAGTTCCAGGGCAGCTTCTGTGAATTTGTGAAGACTTTAGTCTTTCAGTGCCAGTACAGCCTTCTCTATGACGGCTTCCCAATGGACAACCTCATCTCCCTGCTCACTGGACTGTCAGACTCGCAGGTCCGTGCCTTCCGTCACACCAGCACCCTGGCAGGTGAGCACTCACTTTTATTCTATAAATGTTCTCTGGGGAATTTCCTCTGTTCTTTGGTCCTGAATCTTCCTTCTTACCTCTGTCTGAGCTATTTGCTTAAAGGGCAGGCTTCTTACCTGAACTTCAATCCAGTTTCTCACTAGTGGTATTACAGGAAAGGGTAGATTACAGTGACAATTTTCAGCCTTAACTTGTTTCTCATAGCTCACCTGCTGGGACTATGCTGAGGATTAAAGGAAGTCCAAAAGAGGGAGGAAAAAAAGTCCACTCCAGAAGAGTCTTCAGATGTTAGGGTCACTCTGCTCTAGCTTTTTATTTTTACTGCCCTTCCTTTTTTTCTTTGTTTTTTCTCCCCCTCTTTTTTTTTTTTTTTTTTTTAGATTTTATTTATTTATTTGACAGAGACCACAAGTAGGCAGAGAGGCAGAGAAAGAGGGGGAAGCAGGCTCCTTGTTGAGCAGAGAGCCGGATTTGGGGCTCGATCCCAGGACCTTGAGATCACGACCTGAGCTGAAGGCAGAGGCTTAACTCACTGAGCCACCCAGGCGCCCTCCTCGTGTTTCTAATCTTTTCCTTTCTGTTCTGTCTTTTGGTTGCAGTGGTGGCAGCAACCATGGTAAGTTTCCCCCAACTGCCCCACTTCCTGCTTTTTCCTCCTCTTCCCACTGAAACCACAAGAAGCTTTTTTTTCTTTCCTTTTTGAACCTATCCTCGTTCCTCTGACCTCAGTAATAATTCCCTTTTTTTGTTTTTCCTGGCTCAAAGCCATGAAGCTAATGACCTCCCTGGTAAGAGTTGCCCTTCAGCTGAGTCTGCACAAAGATAATAATCAGCGACAGTATGAGGCTGAACGAAATAAGGGGCCAGGACAGAGAGCACCTGAGCGGCTGGAGAGCCTGCTGGAGAAACGCAAAGAAGTAAGAAGTGTTTCCTGCCTCATCCCTCCCTTTCTCCCAGTTTCCATCCACTGCTGCTGTAGCCCATCTTAGCGGTGCCCGAGCACTCCTCTTGGGTAAGCCAGAGGCGTCATGACCTTCCAGGTCATGAACAGTGGAGTCTAACAGTCTTAATAGACCCATCCTGTCAGAGGTCATTGTGTGCTTATCTTGTTTCAGGAATGTGAGCTCAATGAATTATTTCTAATTTAGAGTAAATTTTAGAGTTTTATAATTCCACTTTTGCTTAGTTTCTATTGTCTACATTATCACAGATGTGTTTGAGTGTTGTACTTGCATCTTACGCAGGGAGTTAATTTTTGACCTAGTCAAGTGTACAGTTTGCAGGTCACCACAGGAGTACTAAAGGCCAAACACTGACCAGGGAGGTCAGCTGTTGAAGGACTGGAAAGCGATAGGCCTTTCAGTCACTCCTGGGTTTCAATTCTGTTCCAATTAGCTACCTGTTCCGTGGCCTTATGTAATCTCTAAGCTTCTGTTTCCGTTTCTTTAAAAAGGAGATAATTTGGCCATTTTATGAAGATTAAATGAGATGGTGAGTGAGTTGCCTCGTCTGGTGTAGAGTAGCTCTTTGCTTTATTCCCTCTCAAACTTAAAGACCACTGGAGGATGTGAGCCCTAACAAAACCTTTTATATCGATTAAAACTTCAGACAGCTGTGTATGTCATGAGCCACAGATTTCCGCCCCCTACTCTCCCATAGTGTCTGAAACTCCCCAAGCATGAGGTTGGGAGGACTCCCCATGTTTCACTGCATCAACTGTTTTCCCACCCCTCACCAAGGTCTCTCCCATGGTAAATCTCCTCACTCTCTTTTACTATTTTCAGTGTCTGTATGATCTTAAACCTTATGTAGGTGACGTTTGTCTCAGGCCCGGGTGCCTGGGCAGCTCAGTCATTAAGCATCTGCCTTGGGCTCAGGTCATGATCCCAGGGTCCTGGATTGAGCCCCACGTCCTCAGGCTCCCTGCTCAGCGGGGAGCCTGCTTCTTCCTCTCCCACCTCCCCCCACCCCCAGCTTGAGTTCCCTCTCTCACTGTGTCTCTTTCTCTCCATCAAATAAATTTAAAAGATCTTTTTATAAAAAGGGGGGAGTTTGTCTCAGGCCTTATATTGAGTCTACCACCGTAAATCTTTATTTGATTTGTCTAGGCTCTTGCTTTGTCGGTTATCATTTCTCTTTTGGTTTTTATTTTTTCTCTATTTTTTAAAAGCTTTTAAAAAGATTTTATTTATTTCTTTATAAAGTTATCAGTTTCTTTTCTTTTTAAATTTATTTATTTGACAGAGATCACAAGTAGGCAAAGAGGCAGGCAGAGGGAGGGGGGAAGCAAGCTCCCTGCTGAGCAGAGAGCCCAATGCAGCTCGATCCCAGGACCCTGAGATCATGACCTGAGCCTGAGCCGAAGGCAGTGGCTTAATCCACTGAGCCACCCAGGTGCCCGTGAAAGATTTTATTTATGTATTTGAGAGGGAGAGGGAGCAAAGCGGGGGAGGGAGCTGAGTAGGGAGTCCAGCCCCCTACCCCGAGATCATGACCTGAGCTGAAGGCAGCTGCCCAACTGACTGAGCCATCCAGGCACCCTCGGTTTTGGTTTTTAATCTCTCCCTCTCCACTGTTTTCTGCTTTTCATGTATAACTCTGTGTAAGCCTTTGATCCTTTCTTCTTCTTTATGAACTACATCTCTGACCTTTCTTTTTAGCATTTCCTTACTTCCTTAATTTCCATCTGAATCCTTTTTTGCTACCTAGATTTTCTGTGAAATTATTCTCTCCAAACCAGTAACTTCCTAATCCCTGTGCTCAGTGGCCTTTTCCCAATCACCTTTTTCCAAACTCCTATAGAAACTGGTACTGATGACACATCTTTCCTCCTTCCCTCTACCCTCTTTTTCCTTTTCTTCATTTTTAATTTTTATTTATTTTTTAACTTGATTTTTTACTTTTTATTAACATACATTATTAGCCCCAGGGGTACAGGTCTGTGAATTGTTCACAGCACTCACCATAGCACATACCCTCCCCAACTGTCCATAATCTAACCACCCTCTAACTATCCCCCTCCCACCGGCAACCCTCAGTTTGTTTTGTGAGATTAAGAGTTTCTTATGGTTTGTTATTTATTTGTTTTTAAAGATTTTATTTACTTGACAGAGTGCGCGAGCAAGTGAGCGCGCAAGCAGAAGGAGCAGCAGGCAGTAGCAGAGGGAGAAGCAGGCTCCCCACAGAGCAGGGACCCTGATGTGGGGTTTGATCCCAGGATTCTGGGATCACGACCTGAGATGAAAGCAGATGCTTAACTGCTTTACTGACTGAGCCAACCAGGCCCTTTTCTTGTTATTTGAGAGAGTGCATACGTGAGCAGGGAGGTGGGGGAGCAGAGGGAGAAGGGGAGAGAGAGAATCCTCCAGCAGACTCCCTGCTGAGCACAGAGCCTGACACAGGGCTCTGTCCTAGGATCCTGAGATCCTGACCTGAGCCAAATCAAGAGCCAGCCACTTACCGATTGAGCCATCCAGGTGCCCCTTCCTTTTCTTTTCAGTATGAAAATTTCAAAACATTCTGAGAAGTGGAGACACTGGTAGAGTAAACACTGTATACAAATTATGTAGATTTAACAACTAATATTTCTCTGTATTTGTTTCATCTGTTTTTTTGGTAAAGTAAATTATGGACATGCTGGTATTTCCACCTAAAGACTCAAAATATGTACTCTACAAAATGTTTTTTTAAAAGTCACCTAAAAATTATCCTCATATTATCTCAGTACCATTTTTACATTCAAACATATTAATAATTATTTTTAAATAATTTTCTAATCCCAGTCCATATTTATATTTCCTTTTGTGTCTACAAAATGCCTTTTATAGTTGATCAGCTCCAACTAGGATTTAATTAAGGATTATGCACCGTATTTTTTTTGTATTTCTTAAGTCTCTCTTAATCTTACATAGAACTTCTGCCTCCCCCATTTTCCTCCCAGTATGTTGATTTATTGAAGAGGTAGGGTCAGTTGTCTTAAAGAATGTTTTCTTATAATTCTGTTTCCTTGTTCTTCTTGTAATTCCCCTTATCATTCTGCTTCCTTGATACCTATCATTCATCTAATCCAGGATTTCTCAACAATGGCACTATTGACGCGGGGCTTGTCCTGTGGATGCAGGATGTTTAACAGCATCCCCGCCCTCTATCCGCTAGATGGCAGTAGTACCCCCTCCCACGAGTAACCACTAAAAATGTTTTCAGAAGTTGCTAAATGTCCCCCCAGGGGCTCCCAGTTGAAAACCACTGGTCTAATTTGTTCTGTCTGGTTTTTTTGCTAGTTCTACTTTTTCTGTCAAACTCCATTTATTAAAAATTCATTTTCTCAATTGTTGTTAGTCAAAGACACGTATAACTACCAGCGAGCACCTCTGAATAGCTAAAGATAGCCAGAATAACCAGATCCAGAGGAGATACTATTTTTTACAAAAACACAAACCTCTGAGACATTAGTTGACTATATACCTTCTAGAATTAGAAGGTTTTCAGGGGTTCAGCGTGTGTCCTGTAATAAATAGGAAATAGATGGAAGTCATAGTTTACTCTTGTGGCTTTATGCCAATGGGCACAAGAAAGATTGACCTGTTCCTCCCTGTCCTCCAGCTCCAAGAGCATCAAGAGGAGATTGAGGGGATGATGAATGCCCTCTTCAGGGGTGTCTTTGTGCATCGGTACAGGTGAGTGAATGGGCTCCTTGCTTTGAAGCAGCTGGTCCTTGGTTATAGAATCTGTAAAAGTAACAAGACCCCCATCCTGACCCTGGTTGTTTCGTGAGTCCTGGTGCTAATGCAACTGGAGCAAAAACTCTGACAACAGGTGTTTTAAATTAGTAAGGTTTCGTTCATCCCCAACTACAAAGTCTCCTAAAAGCTCTTTTGGGAACGAAAATAGAAGAGTAAGGTATTGTTGATATTACTCTGCTCCAACTTTGCAGACCTTCCCATCCCCATCTTCCTGGGGCTGGAGACCTGAGAGGAGAAGAGCAAAGAGCCAAAAGGCAGAGCTCTCCTGAGGGTGCACAACTTGGCACATCTTTCCCTAGCCCAGCCTGCTGTGTCACTCTGCTAAAGGCACAGGAGTTTTACACTGTTTAAAAGGACGGGTGGAGTTAAGTTAGAAATAGCATCCATGTTTTTTCCCTCACTCTTAACTAGATTTCAATCTCTGCCTTTCCAGAACTCTTCAGCGGATTTTAATATTTTCTTCAAGTGGAAGTTTGGCCAACGGTTATATTAACTTCCAAAATCAATTTTAAAAGGGCTAAGGAGGATATGCTCAATAATTTTATGCAGGATTACAGAAAGAAAATGTTTGATTTTAATGTACTTATGTTGGGAAGAGGGGATGAAAGGCATGGGGCAGGGTATTTAAGTGAAGAAAATAGATTCTTCTATGGCAGGAAGATATGTGGGAGGATGGAAAGTGAGTTTGGAGAGAAGGTGCTAAGGGATCAGTTTCTCTTTCTGTGCCTAGGGATGTCCTTCCTGAGATCCGTGCTATCTGCATTGAGGAGATTGGGTCTTGGATGCAAAGCTACAGCACATCTTTCCTCACAGACAGCTATTTGAAATATATTGGCTGGACCCTGCACGATAAGGTGCGTGTTGAAGTCTCTTTTCTCCCGCTCCCCTCACCCTCTTCCCTGCCCTAAGATGCTGCCGCTTTTCCTGGTTTTGCCGTTTGAAAGCTTCACTAGTGGTCAGCCCATCATGGAAGGCCGTGGAGTTCAAAACTGCCCAATATTGGGGAAGGTAGGATAAGGCAGAAGAGAGAAGGCAGCATCCAGGAGATTGAACACCTCCAGACCGGAGTAGAGAAAGACTTACCCTAGGAAAAAGCAAGAAAGCTAGGAAAAGCAAGAAATGGATTGGTAAGACGAGTGCTAGGGTGGTAGCCCAAGGTCCTCTTCGTTATGATTGTCAGATTCTGCTGTGATCCGTCTGTTTGTTTTCTCTGACTCATCTCAAAGTCCTCAACACGCAGGACACCAAGGCCCAGAAGGAGTAATCTGCCAGAGGGGGGAAGAAGGCCCAGTGGGGGCTGAGTAGAGAATAATCAGTCCTGGTTCCATTTTCCTCGACAGCATCGAGAAGTCCGCCTGAGGTGCCTGAAGGCTCTGAAAGCGCTGTACAGCAGCCGGGACCTGACGGCCCGCCTGGAGCTCTTCACCAGCCGCTTCAAGGTGAGACTGGGCCGTGCTCTTGTGCTTGGCTCACTCTCGTGGTTCCCGTTTCCCCACCTCCTCTTTCCATTCCTGTCGCTCTTTGTGTCTGTAGCTATCCCAGCCTCTGCCTCCGCGCCTTCTCTTTAGGAATCTCAGATTCCGTGAGAGCGTGAGGTTTGGGGATGGGTACAATCAGGTATTGAGTGATGTGCTCTCTCCTTACAGGACCGGATGGTTTCCATGGTCATGGACCGAGAGTATGATGTGGCAGTAGAGGCCGTCAAGTTACTAACAATTATCCTGAAGTGAGTCCTGGGGGCCGGGGAGCCCTGCGTCTCAGAGTCTGACCTTTCCAACAACAGACAGACCCCAAGTCCTATCCCTCCATCTCTCATAAGTTGACGCTTCTTTATGTACCGGTGGAAAGACGAGGGTCATTCCTGGGTTGCTGACCCTGAGCTGCGAGATCTCCAGGAACATTTCCTGTCATCTCTAACTCTCGGTGCTCTTTTGTCTTCCACTCATTGTTGAAAAGCTGTTTGTCAGTTCATCCTCGTTGCTTTTTTTTTTTTTTTTCCTTTTTGGTTCCTCTTTTGGGTTGTTCCCAAATCCTCATTTGCCCCTTTATTTCTAGTCCTAGTTGTGCTAAAGGACAACGTTCATATTCACCTGTTTTTACTCTTTTGTCTTGGCAGGAACATGGAAGGGGTGCTGACAGATGCA
Organism: Lontra canadensis; assembly: GCF_010015895.1. Lineage (NCBI taxonomy): Eukaryota > Metazoa > Chordata > Mammalia > Carnivora > Mustelidae > Lontra > Lontra canadensis. The sequence goes on along the minus strand of NW_022631039.1, from coordinate 8,500,751 downwards.
GACTGTGAGGGCGTCTACCCTGTTGTGTATGCCTCTAACCGGGCCCTGGCGTCTGCTGCGGGGGAGTTTCTGTACTGGAAGTGAGGAGGGGCCTCTCATTTGTTCCTGTGATGCTGTCCTCTGTTTCCGCTCCTACGTCTGCTGCTGCTTTTCCCAGGGACCACCCACCATACCCGTTAAAATTTCTTTTGGTGTTGCTGTCCCCTTCTCGACTCATTAAAGCTTTCCCTGGCTCTGTACCTCTTTCCCTCACACCTCTCCCCGGACTCTTTCTTTGCTCCGTTGTGATGAGCCCACTCCGCATTCGCTCCCATGCATGGCCTTTTCCCCATGTTCGTTCTACCAGGCTCTTCTACCCTGAGTGTGAGACTAGAACAGAGAGTGGGAGACAGCGACGCCGAAGTCCGCGCGCCCAGAGGACTTTTTTCCACCTTCTGCTGTCCTTCTTTGTGGAGAGCGAGGTGACGTATGGGAAGGAGTTACTTGGCTGTGGTGCATGAGACCTGCTGGCGGCAGAGAATGGGAGCTGGCGCTGCAGGAAGGAAAGACGTGGTTTATCAGTATTTACCGGAATTTTCCCATGTGACTTCAGTAACTTAACATGTACCTTTTTCAAATGAAATCTTCCTTGCCATGATGTGGGTGGAACTAAAAGGTACTATGCTAACTAAGCAAAGTCAGTCAGTCGGAGAAAGAGGATTCTATGATTTCACTCACATGTGGAATTTAAGAAATGAAACAGAGGAGCATAGGGGAGAGGAGGGAAAATAAAATAAGACGAAATCAGAGAGGGAGGCAAACCATAAGAGACTCTTAACTGTAGGAAACAAACTGAGGGTTGCTGGAGGGGAGATGGTTGGGGGGATGGGGTAACTGCGTGATGGGCTTTGAGGAGGGCACGTGAGGTCATGAGCATTGGGTGTTCTATCCAACTGACGAATCACTGAACTCTATCTCTGAAACGAATGATACAGCATATGTTAACTGAATTTAAATAAAATTTTAAAAATGAAAGAAAAAAAAAACATATACTTTCTTCCACAGCTCCATGACCACGCTGCCTACTTGGTAGACAGCCTGTGGGACTGTGCAGGGTCTCAGCTGAAGGACTGGGAGTGTCTGACAAGCCTGCTGCTGGAGAAAGACCAGAGTGCGTGCCGGGGGGAAAGCTGAAGGAGGGGATCTTTCACCTCCTAGTAGGAAACCAGGGGTCTTACAAAGGCAGAGGTGTCATGGGCAGTAGGGGAGTAGGAGTGACTTGGAGATGGAGGGCGGCTAATTTGTGATTCTGTCTTTCATCCTCCTGCCAACCCAGACTTGGGCGACGTGCAGGAGAGCACGCTGATAGAAATCCTTGTGTCCAGCGTTCGGCAAGCTTCAGAGGGTCACCCGCCCGTGGGGCGGATCACTGGGAGGAAGGTATGGCAGGAAGGGTGGGTGGGTTGGTGAGCAACATTAAATCCAGATAAGCATTGTCCATCTTTATCCTCAAGTGCTGGGTTTGAGTGCCCCTTCTCTGCCCCTCAAAGATTTCCATTTCTAGAGAAAAAAGAGATCTGAAGGAGCTGCCAAATGAATTCTCCCTTCCTGGGCAGATGAGTTCGTAGGGAAGAGGATTACACATCCACACTCTCTGGACTCCCTATTTTTCTGCAGCTTTCCCTGCACCCCTCAAATGTCTAATTCCAGGGCTTAACCCCCAAAGAACGGAAGACCCAAGCCGATGACAAGGTGAAGCTCACCGAGCACCTCATCCCCCTGCTCCCGCAGCTCCTGGCCAAGGTAGAGCTGCCCCACCGTGCAGTATCCGGGAACGAGTGGTGAACGGACTGGGAGTGGGGCTCGCACGTGAGCTGGGAGACAGCACTCCCTCCGATCCCTCCAGTTCTCGGCTGACGCGGAGAAGGTGGCGCCCCTGCTGCAGCTTCTCAACTACTTTGACCTCAACATCTACTGCACCAGGCGCTTGGAGAAGGTGAGGAGAGAAGAAACTGCCGTTCAGGCCGTGCTGCTTCCTTGCTAGGGCCAGAGGTTCTCCTGCCAAGATCCGGTTCTTCTCAAGAACCTGGGTTCCAGAAAAGTCCGTAAGCCTTCCCTTTCACAGGCACCTTATCCTTGAAGTTTAATGCTTTCAACCGGACTTTTTGTTTTTAATCTCCCCCAGCGCTCCCCCACCCTGGAAGAATAGCCCCCCCCGGCTCCCCCACCACGCTACCTTCTCTCCCCTCCCTCTCTGTCAGCATCTGGAGCTGTTCTTACAGCAACTCCAGGAAGTGGTGGTGAAGCACGCGGAGCCTGCGGTGCTCGAGGCGGGGGCTCACGCCCTCTATCTGCTCTGTAACCCCGAGTTCACCTTCTTTGGCCGGGTGGACTTCGCCCGCAGCCGGCTGGTGGACCTGCTGACTGACCGCTTCCAGCAGGAACTCGAGGAGCTCCTGCAGGTAGGGCCTGGGGCTGAGAAACGGGACCCCCCACGTTTGGGTCAGAGAAGGCCACGAGATGGGGAACGTGGGTGTGTGAATTCTTGGGAAAATCCCATCGTGGATCTTCTCTCCTCCTCAGTCACCCTTCCTAGACGAGGACGAGGTGTACGGCCTGGCAGCCACGCTGAAGCGCCTCTCTGCCTTCTACAAGTGAGCCGCTCGCCGGTCCCTTCTCCTGGCCCTGCTGCTGCGGTGCTGATGCCCGCCGCGCTGTTCCTGTGTAACGTTGCCCCTCTTCCCCGAAGTGCCCATGACCTGAGTCGCTGGGAGCTCTCTGAGCCGTGCTACCGGCTCCTCCGGAAGGCTGTGGACACAGGAGAGGTTCCTCACCAGGCAAGTAGACGAGTCCGAGCGGAGTCCAAGGCGAGTCCTTGAGGGCTCTGTGTTCCGGGCGGCCCGGGCAGTTCCCGTCCCGGGGCTGTGGAGTAGACGCAAGGGGAGAGTCGTGGCACGTCTTTCCTTCCGCTCCGCCCTAGAGGGGGAGCTGTACTGTGGAGTGCCTGGAAGCAGCCGTCCTCTCTGGTTTCCTGGGAGTAAAGTTGAGGGATTCTAGGAGATGACAGATAACGGAGCAGTGGCATGCTCGCCCAAGATAGAATTCTCTGACGATTGTTCAGAGTCGTGCCTTTACTCCCCAGAGAAGGAACCCAGTGTCCCCTAATCTCATTTTCTCTCTTCGCTGCTTGCTGCTTTCGTTTCTCTCCACTTTTTCAGGCGTGTGTTGCCTGTTTGTCCCTCCCTCCCTCCCTATCTGCTCCTCACTCTCCTGATCGTCTACTTGGTGACGTTTGGTTGTTACAGGTGATCCTGCCAGCCTTGACTCTTGTCTATTTTTCCATTCTCTGGACACTAACCCACCTCTCTGAATCAGACGCCTCGCAGGTGAGTGTGCGTCTGAGTAGGGGGATGGGAAGGGAGGAGCCTGTGTCTCCGTTCCTCCTCCCTAAGCACTGTCTCCGCAGAAGCAGCTCTTGAGTTTGAAGGGGAGGACGGTGGCCTTCTGTGAGCTCTGCCAGAGCTGCCTCTCAGATGTGGATTCTGACATCCAGGAGCAGGTACTCGAGGGGGACCAAGGAGGCATGACTCTCCCCGTGGTCCGAGGAAGCCTTGTTCCAAGGGGAGATGAGCTGTGTAATTTCTGTCTTGATCAATATCCTATCTTTTCTAAGCATTCTTTTTTCCCCAACAGGCTTTTGTCTTACTAAGTGATCTACTTCTCGTCTTCAGCCCTCAGATGATCTTAGGGGGTCGTGATTTCCTTAGACCCCTTGTCTTTTTGCCTGAAGCCACTCTCCAGTCTGAGCTAGCCAGCTTCCTCATGGACCACGTCTTCATCCAGCCCGGAGAACTGGGCAGCGGTACAAAGACTCTATACCTGGGGCTCAGGAAGGGGTCTGGGGCTTGGGCCTGGCTCGGGCACTTAAGGGCAAGAGTCCTAAATTTGTGGTTCTGATATTTCCATTCTGCGTTTGCTGTGAGCCAGGCCATTCCCAGGAGGATCATGTGCACATAGAGCAGCTGCACCAGCGGCGCCGCCTCCTGGCTGGGTTCTGCAAGCTCTTGCTCTATGGGGTCCTGGAGATGGATGCGGCCTCGGATGTCTTCAAACACTACAACAAGGTGCACTGGACTGACTTCAGGCTGAGCTCGGGGACTTCAGACCCTGGAGCAGTCCGGGAAGGAGGAGGGGGAAGGTGATGCTGTCAGGCTTGAAGGAAAGTGGGAGGAAGAAGGCAACAAGAGTTTGGAATAAAGGGACAAAGAAGAGTCAGTAGTGAATAAGCGTAGAAAGAAAGCTGTTCGGATTAAATTCATTGGAAAGAAAATCTTGTTCTTTATATCCGGAATCTTTTTTCTCCCCCTGTGATTGTAGTCTCCATAAACTGGGGTGTAATACAAGAAGAAAGAAAAAAACAGGGGCACTGGGTGGCTCAGTGGGTTAAGGCCTCTGCCTTTGGCTCAGGTCATGATCCCAAGGTCCCGGGATCAAGCCCCGCATCAGGCTCTCTGCTTCGCAGGGAGCCTGCTTCCCCCCTCTCTCTGCCTGCCTTTCTGACTACTTGTGATCTCTGTCAAATAAATTAAAAAAAAAAAAACTTTAAAAAATAATTGAAAAAAAAACCAGTGGAAGAGGGATCAATCCTTACAAGGTATCTTGGTGTGTACCTCAGTTTCCTTGACTCACCATTGTAATGATTTCTGCTTTTTTTTTTAATGTATATTTTGAGTACCTACTCTGGGCCAGATACCATTCCAGGCACTAAGGACAGACACAGCATTGAGCAACGCAGAGTAGAGTTCCTGCTTCATGGAGCTTCTGTTCTAGCGGGGGAAAGGCAAACAGTGAAGGCTTCAGTGCCGCAAAGAGAGCAGACACTGGCAAGCTTATTACGCTTTTTCCCCAAGATGCGAGCTCAGGATAGAGTTTCTTCCCATACTCTTTTGTCTACACTTTGATGTCTTTGGGCCCGCACGTGTTGCCTGGAGAGGAGGTCCAGTCCGAGTTTTATACTTCAACTCATGTTTCCTGACCTAAGATAGTTCAGGAAGGACACATGATAAGAAGAAATAGAACGGGAAGTCTTGTCTTATGGTCAAACATGATCTTCTCCTTTTCCTGTCCCTCAGTTCTACAGTGACTATGGTGACATTATCAAGGAAACATTAACTAGAGCAAGGCAGATTGACCGCAGTCATTGTTCCCGAATTCTGCTGCTGAGCCTCAAGCAGGTACGCCCTTCTGCTTGGAGCACCTCAGACCAATGATACTTGCCCTCCCCGTGGCCCGCCAACTGTCCACTCGCCCTCAGCCCTGTAGGATGTGAGATCCTTACGAACAGGAACTTCTGATTTACTTTGACTCTACTTGATAGTCTCCTTCGTAACTAGTAGGTCTGTGGAAAGTACTCGCTGATGGGCAGTTTCCACCCTAACTCCACAGAAATTCAGCTATCAGGACATAGGAGCACCAACAGTAAAATGATAGAAATTCCTAATTTTCTTTTAGTTTGTTGTCTCTTAGTCCCTTCAGTTACTACAGATGTTTATATTGTTATAGAGCAAGGGTAAAGGCCCTCTCTACCGCAGAGGGTTGTGGGAGGGAAGAGTAAAAGTAGCAAATGGCATCCCAAGCCCATTAGAATTTCTGGGCCGAGAAGGGAATGCTGTACTTTTCTATTTCCACTTTGTTCCTTTTTTTCCCAAATGTGCTATGTTTTCCTGCACACAGTTGTACACGGAACTGCTGCAGGAGCAGGGGCCCCAGGGCCTGAATGAGCTTCCGGCCTTCAGTGAGATGCGGGACCTTGCCCGAAGGTTTGCCTTGAGCTTTGGACCCCAGCAACTACAGAACCGTGACCTGGTGGTCATGCTACACAAGTAAGGAAGGTTGGAGGTCAGGGTACTTGGATCTTTCTAGGAGGGCTGAGCCAGAGGCTGTGTGTGTGCAGGGAGAGCTGCAAGCCTGGTCTTGGAGGGAGGAATAAGGATGTCGAAGGGGAGCAGTCTGTCCAGTCGGGGTTCTCTGGGAAACAAACCGGGGTTGGGGAAGGTGCACTCGGACACGATGCTTCAGCCGTGGGAGGGAAGGGGAGAGGGACCATCTTCCTAAAATCATTCTGCTCAACCAAGGGAAGGCATCAGATTCTCCTTGTCTGAGCCTCCTCCGGCTGGCTCCTCTGGTCAGCCCCCAAACCTGGCATTCCTGGAGCTCCTTTCCGAGTTTTCCCCCCGACTCTTCCATCAGGACAAGCAGCTGCTGTAAGTTGGCGGGTGGGTGGACAATGATGCGGATTAGGAAAGAAGGGAACGATGAGGCCCCGCGAGCTACTCAGCCTGTTTGTCCCACCCCTTCCTTAGACTGTCCTACCTGGGAAAGTGTCTGCAGCGTGTGTCCCAGTCACTTGATTGTCCGTGGGGTCCCGTCACCACCTACTGCCACTCCCTCAGCCCTGTGGAGAGCACGGCAGACGCCAGCCCTCAGGGCTACCCCCGCTCCAAGAAGAGGCGGACTGAAGGTAAAGTGCCGCGAGTGTGGGTGTCGGTGTCCGGTGTCCGGCGCCACTTCCTTCCTCCACCGCCAGTTCCTAGATAAGCAGCATATGGCCTCATGCCTCCTTCAGACTTCTGTCTCCGGTCAAACAAGTCTTTCACTGAGCATCTGCTGTCGTTAAGGGGAATTTATTTTCTTCACGGTTTATCTGCCAACTAAAAATAGAAAAAGTTTGTGAAAGATCAGATTGAAACTGATGATAAAACCAGAGATTGAATGAAGAAATCTATACATTTGGGGGCCCTTCCTTGCATCTAGTATTCTGTTATTTACGAGACTTAAAGATTTTTATATGACCTTCATGATTTTTTTTTAAACTTTCAGATCACTACCTGTCTTATAATCTAAGGGGTTATTTTTGTTAATTTTCTTTTTTTTTTTTTTCTTAAGATTTTATTTACTTGAGAGAGAGCACGAGAAGGGAGAGGGTCAGAGGGAGAAGCAGACTCCCTGCTGAGCAGGGAGCCCGATGCAGGACTTGATCCCAGGACTCCAAGATCATGACCTGAGCCAAAGGCAGTCATTTAACCAACTGAGCCACCCAGGCGCCCTAATTTTCTTTTTAAATAGAGTCTCATTTTAAGTGATAACATCCTAGAAATCATAAGTTTGATGTGTTGTTATGTGTTTTCAAGTGAACACTTTAAAATACTCACTTTCTCTATCGCTCAGCCATAGGCAGAATCACTCATCTACTTCCTGTCTCTGGATTTGCCTATCCCAGACGTTCATGTAGTGAAATCGTACACTGTGTGACCTTGTGTGGCTGCTTTCATTCACTCAGCACAATGTTTTCAAGGTTCATCCATATTTTAGCATATATCAGTATCTCATACCTTTTCCATTTTCTCTAAAATTAGAGAACATGAGCTGGGTGACGGGTGCGGGGGCAGAGGAAAGGGAAAGCAGACTCCCCACTGAGCATGGAGCCCAATGAGGGGCTCATGAGCCAAAGGCAGACACTTAATTGACTGAGCCACTCGGGTGCCCCAGTACCTCATACATTTCCACAGCCAAATAATATTCTGTTGTATGGCTATGCCACATTTTATTTATCCATTTGCCAGCTGATGGATATTTGGGTGGTTTTTTTTTTTCTTTTGATTGGAGTATAGTTGACGTACAGAGTTCCATTAGTTTCAGGTGTACCACACAGTGATTCTGTAAGTCTGTATGATAACTTTATACATTACGCCGTGCTCACCGTAAGGGTAGTGATCATCACTCACCACATAATGCTGTCACGGTCCCACTGACTCTATTCCCTGTGCTGTACCTTTCATCCCTGTGACTTCCTCACTTCCCAGCTGGAAAGCCTGTACCTCACGCTCCCTTTCATCCATTTCGCATGTCCCCCCCACCCCTCTGCCAGCTCCCAGTTCTCTGTATTTATGGCTTTGTTTCTGTTCTTTTGTTCATTGGTTTTGTTTTCTAAATTCCACGTATAAGTAAAATTCTATCATTGTTTGTATTTGCCTGTCCGATATTTCACTTAGCATGATACTCTCTAGGTCCATCCATGTTGTCACAGATCTCTTTAATAGAAGTGGAATAAGGGGGCGCCTGGGTGGCTCAGTGGGTTAAAGCCTCTGCCATCAGCTCGGCTCATGATCCCAGGGTCCTGGGATCGAGCCCCGCATTGGGCTCCATGCTCAGTGGGGGTCTGCTTCTCCCTCTCCCTCTGCCTGCTGCTCTGCATGCTTGTACTCTATCTCTCTGTCAAATAAATAAAATCTTTTAAAAAAATAAAATAAAAGTGGAGTAAGATTCTGTTGTATGTGTATACCGTATACCATATGTGTATACTCTATACTTTTACCCATTCACCTATCAGTGGGCACTTAGGTTGCTTCCATAAGGTTGTTTCTATGTTTTGGCTGCTATATATAATGCTGCTCTGGACATTCATGTACAAATTTTTCTGAGTACATGTTTTTAATTCTCTTGAGATGTACCCAGGAGTGAAATATTTGGGTCATATGGTCCTTCTATGTTTAATGTTTTGAGAAAGTACTAAACTGTTTTCTAAAGTACTTGCCTCATTTAAAGTCCCTGCAGCAATGTATGAGGGTCCTGGTTTCTCCACATTCTTGACGACACTGGTTATTGTCTTTCTTCTTTTTCCCATCTCCTAGTGGCTATGAGGTAGTATCTCATTGCCTAAATTTGCGTTTCCCTCATAAGTAATGTTGAGCATCTTTTCATGTGCCTGTTGACCATCTGTATCTCCTTTTAAGAAATGTCTATTGAAATCCTTTTGCTCATTTTTACTTATTTTTTTTATTGTGTTAGGTTAGTTACTGTACTGTATATCTTTTTTTTTTTAAGATTTTATTTATTTGACAGAGATCACAAGCAGACAGAGAGGCAGGCAGAGAGAGAGGAAGAGAAGCAGGCTCCCTGCAGAGCAGAAAACCCGATGCGATGCGGGGCTTGATCCCAGGACCCTGAGATCACGACCTGAGCCAGAGGCAGAATCTTTAACCCACTGAGCCACCCAGGCGCCCCATCCTTAGTTTTTGATGTAGTGTTCCATGATTCATTGTTTACGTATAACACTCAGTGCTCCATGCAATCCGTGCCCTCCTTAATACCCATCACCAGGCTCACCCATCTCCCCATCCCCCTCCCTTCTAAAACTCTCTGTTTCCCAGGGTCCGTAGTCTCTCATGGTTTGTCTCCCCCTCCGATTTCTCCCACTTCATTTTTCCCTTCTCCTAACGTTCTCTGTGTTATTCCTTATGTTCCACGAATAAGTGAAACCATATGATAATTGATTTCCTCTGTTTGACTTATTTCACTTAGCATAATCATCTCCTGTCCCATCCAAGTTGATGCAAAAGCTGGGTATTCATCTTTTTGATGGCTGAGTAATATTCTATTGTGTTTATGGACCACATTTTCTTTATCCATTCCTCTGTTGAAGGGCATCTCAGCTCTTTCCACATTTTGGCTGTTGTGGCCATTGCTGCTATGAACATTGGGGTACAGATAGCCCTTCTTTTCACTACATCTGTATCTGGGGTAAATACCTTGTAGTGCAATTGTTGGGTCATAGGGTAGCTCTATTTTTAATTTTTTGAGGAACCTCGATACGGTTTTCCAAAGTGACTGCACCAACTTGCATTTCCACCAACAGTGTAAGAGGGTTGCCCTTTCTCCACAACTTCTCCAACATTTGTTGCCTTGTCGATTTTTGCCGTTTTAACTGATGTAAGGTGGTATCTCAATGTGGTTTTGGTTTGAATTTCCCTAACGGCCAGTGATGATGTTCACTTTTTCATGTGTCTGTTAGCCATTTGTATGTCTTCTTTGGAAAAGTGTCTGCTCATGTCTTCTGCCCATTTCTTGACTTGACTGTTTTTTGGGTGTTGAGTTTGAGTTCTTTATAGATCTTGGTTATCAGCCCTTAGTGTCATTTGCGAATATCTTCTCCCATTCTGTGGGTTGCTTTTTTGTTTTGTTGACTGTTTCCTTTGCTGTGCAGAAGCTTTTGATCTTGATGAAGTCCCAAAAGTTCATTTTCGCTTTTGTTTCCTTTGTCTTTGGAGACGTGTCTTGAAAGAAGTTGCTGTGGCCGATGTTGAAGAGATTACTGCCTATGTTCTCCTCTAGGATTCTGATGGATTCCTGTCTCACATTGAGGTCTTTCATCCATTTCGAGTTTATCTTTGTGTATGGTATAAAAGAATGGTTTAGTTTCATTCTTCTATATTTAGCTGTTCAATTTTCCCAGCACCGTGTATTGAAGAGACTATCTTTTTTCCATTTGATATTTTTTTCCTGCTTTGTCAAAGATTTCTGTTCTGTCAAAGACTCTGTTTCACTGGTCTATGTGTCTGTTTTTATGCCAGTACCATGCTGTCTCGGTGATCACAGCTTTGTAGTAAAGCATGAAGTCAGGCAACGTGATGTCCCCAGCTTTGCCTTTTTTTTTTTTCTCTCAACATTTTCTTGGCAATTCAGGGTCTTTTCTGGTCCCACACAAATTTTAGGATTGATTGTTCCAGCATTTTGAGAAATGCCATTGGTATTTTGATTGGGATGGTGTTGAAAGTATACATTGCTCGGGGCAGCATAGTTGTTTTAACAATGTTTATTCTTCCAACCCATGAGCATGGAATATTTTCCCATCTTTTTGTGTCTTCAATTTCTTTCATGAGTGTTTTGTAGTTCCTATGTGACAGAACCTGGACAGGATTGCCCAATATAAGAACCAAACGGCACTCGGAGATCTTGGAGGAAAGGAGGTTTATTTAACGCTGGCGGGCTCAGAGGAGAGTGATCTCCGAAGGTCTGAGCCCTGAGCACAAACAAAGGGGGTAGTTTATAAACTTGTACTTCTGTATCTGTGGCACTTTTGTGCCCTCGGCAGGTGAGGCAGGAGTGAAAACCCAGAATGGCCCTGGGGCCAAGGGGATTCCCCTGCTGGATTGGTCAGGCACCTTAGAACACAGATATCGCTTATCATTCCCCGCTTTGATGCCCCTTTAAACCCCTAGGATAGAGGGAATCATCTTTGTTTTCCAAGGGGGGGGGCGGTGGTGAGTAAGGAGTAAGTGGAGTCTGATCTTGGCAATTCGAGCAGTGATAAGCCTAATAAAGGCGTTAAATATGCAAGGACGGAAGGCTCCTGTTAGGGGGAGCACAAGACGGGTAAATCAAGGGAACCACTGTGAGAGGGAATCCCACCAAGTCCGCTGGAGTGCTTCCCACCGGTGAGTTCCTAGGTCCTGGGACTGGGTCAGGTTTTCTTGGGCCACCCCCAATCATTAGCATAGGAATGACACTCCTCCTGTAAGGAGAGGCAGAGTCCCCCTTGCACAGCCGTGAGCAAGCTGAGCCCATGTCTGTTTTGGAGGACACTGAGGCCAGCGAATCGAGTTGGCACTACAGGGCCAGAGCTGACTGAGTAAGGGCAGAAAAATCCGCCGTGAGTTGTTGAGCTAGCCCCGGGTACTAACCTGTGACATCCCAACACTGGTGGCACCGAGGACAGCTCCTGACGCGGCCAGCAGGCTCACGAGCAGGGGAATGGTGGCGGGGGAGCATCAGAGGCCACTAGGAGGTCTCCATGTAAGCGGAGCGTTGCTCCCCAGGGGGGGACTGAAAGATTGGGTAAGAGACTGACGTGTGTATGACTGACTGTGCAGGGGGACGCGGGTGTATACACCTTGATCACAAGCCAGGAATTGTGTCGTTAGGCGCACAGACCCGACTGGGGCCTGTGACAGGAGAGGAAGAGTTTCCACACAGTGGTACTGGGGCCAGAAAGGGATAGTATGAGGTTCCTGGTGCCGAGGTGGGAGGTAACACATTGAATTGGTTGAGGATGACAGCCAGGAACTGGGCGGGACTGGGCTTTGTACAGATCCGGCAGTCAGACGCTAGGGGTGGATTTGAGTGGTTAACCGCTTGGTAGGAGGCGTTAATCATACCTAACAGTTGTGCTACAGATGTTTGCTGTGTGTGGATGGGGGACCCAGGGATATGCCAGAGCGAGTTATTTTTTGTCTCACTCTGGGGTTTGACTTCAAGGCTCGGGGTGAACATGGACTTAATTATCAAGAAGATGGTGGCCCATTAAGTGGAGGTCAGCCTTTGGTGTCTGTCTCGGGTGGAAGAAGTCAGTGGGGGCACTGGCACAGGATTGAGGGGGATAAGCTGGAAAGTCCATTTGCCGGTAACAGTGATACGAGCATCTGCCCCCCTCCTCCCGCCAGGCTGGGCAAGCTAAAAGCAGGGAGGAGGAACACCACACCAGGTAGCAGAAGAGCAGGACTGACTGGGGTCAGGAAAACCGTAGTGACATGCAGTTAGGAGTAGATAGCAGAGGGCTGATAAAAGTGGGGTCCATGACCTTAGAGGGAGCCATTGTGGCTAGCCCGGCAGCAGGTATAGCCTATGGACAAGTAAGTGCAGTAATAAACCCTAGGATCACTCAGTAAACAACAATAGCAAGTCTCTGGGAGAAAGTCCAGTCAGAATGGGAAACGTTATAGAGTCCGACTCCGAGATGAAGGGTATCACGCCGATGAGAGCTAGGGACCGCGGCGAGCAGGTGTCTATCAGTTGGTGGGGTCTTGCCGAAGACGAAGCTGGGGCAAGTCTGTGGGGTTTGGCAGGACTTTCCACTGGTGTGGCTCCTCGTCCAGGGGATGGGCTCTTTTTACTCTGGAGTGGTGGACCCATGAGTGACATATGAGACCGTAAGGGCAGGAGGGGTGGTGAGAACAACAGAGTGAGGCCCTATTCACTGTGGTTTGAGGGGTTCCTTTTCCAGTCTTTGACCCAGACTGAGTCTCCTGCCTGGAATGAGTGTACCCAGGGCCCTAAAGAGATTGGGGCCCTTTCAATGGTGTATCTTTGTAATTTATTTAGGGGTGGCCCCCAGGGCCTGAAGTTGTCTGTTTTTTTATCCCCAACCTGATATAAGTTTCCTGGGGGAAGCCGTCCATACACTAATTTGAAAGGGGGGAAACCTAGCATCCCGGGTGTGCAGCAGGCACACAGGCGGGCCAGGGGTAACAGATCTGGCCGTGGGAGGTTAGTCTCCTGACAGAACTTTGCTACGGTTCCGTTGAGGTTGCGATTCATTTGCTTTACTTTCCCTGAGCTTTGGGGCCGGTAGGAAGTGTGGCGTCTCCAGGTGACGCTGAGAGACTTGGTTAAGACCTGTACGGTGTCTGCTCAAACGCGGGTTCGTCGTCACTGTGGATGGTGGCAGGCCGAACTGGGGCACGATCTCTCGCCACAGGACTCTGGCTGTTTCTCGGCTTCCTTCCGTCCTGGTTGGGACGGCTTCGGCCCACCCAAGAGTACACACACACCATCACTAGTTGATATTTGAACCTGCGTAGATGCACGGCTGTGAAGTCTATTTCTGGGTCTTCCAAAGGGGTTACTCCCCTCCTCTGGACGCCTGGCGGGCGCCGCGGTGCAGGCCGAGCATTATTTTTAGCACATGTCGTGCATTGCTTGCTGGTGGCTCGGCACAGGGCCGGCGGCTGGCTGATGTCGTCGTGCTTCTTGAGGACGGCCTCTAATGCGCGTTCTTTTTTAGATGGGTGAGTTGGTGGTACTCCTTGACCAGATGGCCTCCTTTTGCTGTTGGAATGAAGACGCGCCCATCACCCATCATCCCTTTTTAGTCAGGGTGGCCTCCGAGTTTACACGGACGAGCCTGGCAAAAGGGCTGTTGTATTGCCCACATCCCAGTGGCCCCAAGGATGGTCGGCTGTTCTTTTGTTGAAAGGGGCCACTGGCGAGGTGACAGCAGAGTGCTCGGCCCCAATATCAACCCTAAAAGTCACTGGTTGACCCCCTACTTCTATTCTGGCTCATGGGGGCCAAGGAGGAGAGAGCTCGGTCCTCCTCAGTTGAGTGTTTCTGCTAGCCCTATGAGGTCGTCCTCTTGGGGTTTTTTTGTAGCAGCTGGGCTTTTGAGCCTTTCCCCGGCTGGGACATTCATTTTTAAAATGTCCCTTTTCCCTGCAGTAGGCACATTGATCCTTTGCTAAGGGGGTTCTGGGTCTCCTCCCTATTGGTGGTCAGGGTCTCCCCGTTTTTGTGTCGTCCTTTTTCCTCAGGGCAATGGGGAGACCAACTTATTTTTGGCTTCCCTTTCGGCTGTGACCTCCCTCTTCACGTAGACGTTATTGGCAACCTCTATGAGCGGGGTGATGTCTATCCTGGGGAAACCCTCTAGTGTTTGAAGTTTTTTTTTTGTCTGGGGTGGCCCGAGCCACGAAGGCGGTGTTTAGCATCTGTTGGCTTTCCTGTGCCTCGGGGTCAAACAGAGGGTCTATTTCTTAGCTCCTGCTCGGATTCCCTGGAGGAAGGCTTCCTGGCATTGGTGGATGCGGGCCTGTCCCTGTCCCTCGTCTGTGGTGAAGTCCCATGCTGGGCGCTCCTTGGGTGCAGATGTGTTAGCCCAAGCTGTGGGGTCAGGGACTCCCTCCGGTGCGTGCTCTCTAGGTACCGCTCTGCTCCTCTGGTTGTTGTCGTCCTCTTCTCTGTGTGGAACAGGGTGCGGAGTAACCTCTGGTAGCCTTCCCGGGTTGGCTGATGAGTCAGGAAGAGGGATTCCATGAGGCCTGCCGCAGCCTGTGGTTTCTCAGAGTGGGATGGGGTGTTATGTTTCTAGTTAAGGAGGTGGGTGGTGGAGAAAGCCTCGTAAGACATCCAGGTTGGACTGTCCCGTCTTCCCTGTGCCTCTCGGGTCCTCGCATCTCTCATACTGGCGTTTGGAGGGCGCCTGTGCCCGGCCTCGGGCGCGGCCTGGCTGCTGGTCCTGGAGAAAGTGGATCCTTTGGGCCTGGGGCACTGGAAGACTGGTGGTAGTGGAGTGTCTGGAACCGTTGGGGGACCAGGTGTAGACGGCCTTGGGGGTGTGTACAGAGCGGGCAGGATCGGGTCATCCTCAGGATCTCTGGCTAGGATCTGTGGAGGCTGGGGCTTCTGTGGGTCTTCTCTGGGCCGCTTGGGTGAGGCAATTAAGACCCTGGCCTGTCCCTGCCTATTGTAAGTGAGTCGCACCCAAGTGGGGGAGGGTCTGGGCAATTCCTAGGCAGGAGTCAGTGTACGGAAACTGGTCAGGGTGTGCTGGTTCTCCTGTTAACCATTCACCACACCCACCAAACCTCTGGGACATCCAGTGTCCCTTCCGAAGGCCATCAGACATAAAACATGGGCCTTTCTTAACTCACATCGTGTTCTTAACTGGCCAGGATGTGTCTTAACTCCACGGTCTCCTGAAAACCCCTTCTCGAAATTTTTGATCACGGTCTTGAGGACCATAGGTTTACTCTGCCCCGATCCTGTAGTGATGTTCCCGTGTGTGGTGGCGCAGAGGCAAAGGCGCAGAGGCAAAGGATGGTCTCTTCCAGAGGAGAGACCAACCAGATGCACACCTGTGTGCCCTCCCGGAGGAGACTTGGGTGCCTCTTAGCCACAGCGAGTCTGTATAAAGCCCGGACTGGCACCCCGAAGGGCCCGCCCTAGGCTCTATGAGGTCACCACAGAAACAGGTTGAGACACACTCAGGCTCTGTAGTGTGTCGTTCATTCATGCGCTCGCACCAAAGTTACTGCAGTTCCTCCCCGGTGGAGGTTCCTGTGGGTCCTCTCTGCTGGGAGGCCCTGACCTGGGGAATTCCTTTCAGAAATCCCTTTCTGTCCCCCCCCTTTCAGGAAGTTCCTGACCTGAGGGACCCACCCTTCCCCGCCCCTCCCCAGGAGTCCCTACCTGTGAGACTTCTAAGAGGTCTCTGGGCGCTGATCAGGCTCCGCTTCCACCCTAAGGGGAGGGCCTGTGTGGTCCTGGGGCCCCAGGCCTTACCGTAATCCGACACTGGGACCCGGTCCTCACCTGCCAAGTCTCCCTGAGTGGGGCAGGAACAGCAGGCCTGGTCCGAGGCAACCGGGGGGGAGACTGACAAAAAGTAGGCAGGGTGCGCCTTCTCTGTTACAAACCCTGTTCTGTCACAGCCCCGCCATTGCCCCCAAGCCAGTGGCCGCGTTGGGCCGGCGCGTCTGGGTTTCCTGGTCAGGGACCTGCGCTGCGTTGCCTGACAGAAGAGCCAAGAGGCTCTCGGAGACCTTGGGCGACGGGAGGTTTATTTAACGCCACAGGCTCGGTGATCTCCAAAGATCCGAGCTCAAACAAAGGTCTTGTGCACAAAGGCGGTAGTTGATATACTTTTATTTTTGTATATGTGGCACTTTTTTGTGCCGCTGCCCGCTCTGCAGGAGGGAAAACCCGGAATGGGACCGGGACCAGGACTGGGATTCCCCGACTGGATTGGTCAGTCAGCTTAGAACACAGATTTCCCTTATCACCTAGAGTACAGGCCCTTTCCTCTTTGGTTAGGTTTATTCCAAGGTATCTTACGGGTTTTGGTGCTATTGTAAACGGAATTGACTCTCTAATTTCTCTCACTGCAGTTTCATTGTTAGCGCATAAGAAAGCAGCTGATTTCTGTGCATTGATTTTGTATCCTGTCCTATTGCTGTATGAGTTCTGATAATTTAGGGGTGGGGACTTTGGGGTTTTCCACATAGAGTATCGTGTTATCTGTGGAGAGAGAGTTGGACGACTTCTTTGCCAATCCGAATACCTTTTATTTCTTTTTGCTTTCTGATTGCTGTTGCTAGGGCTTCTAGTGCTATGTTGAACAAGAGTGGCAAGCGTGGGCATCCTCGTCGTGTTCCTGATCTCAGTGGGAAGGCTGTCAGCTTTTCCAGAGTGAGAATGGTATTCGCTGCGGGTTTTTCTTTTGCCCATTTTTAAGTCGGGTTGTCTTTTTGTTGAGTTGTCAGTGTTCTTTATATATTCCAGGTACAAGTCCCATATCAGATATATGATAGGCAAAAATTCTCTCCCACTTTGTGTGTTGTTTTTTCATTTCCTTGAAGGAAAAAGAAAAGTTTCCTAATTTTGAAGAAATCCCAATTATTTAGTTTCTCTCTTGTTGTTTGTGCTTTGGTGTCATAGCTTGAAAGGTCATTGCCTAATCTAAGATCCTGAAGATTTTACACCTGTGTTTTCTTCTAAAAGTTTTCTAGTCTTAGCTCTTAGACTTTGGTGTGTCATCCATTCTGGTAAATTTTTGTATATGATGTGAGGTAGACTGTTAATATTTTTTATGTCTTGGGTGTACCACTTGAAAGTATTTTTATATCACCAGGAAACTCCTTTGATCGGTGAACTAATAATTGTTAAGGACCTAGTCTGTGCATGATACTGTGTTAGGTGTTTCAGACGCTGGGAAGGATCCTCAAGCAGCCGTTTAATAGAGAAAATGCATTTATAGAAAATATAAGTTATGAATAGTCACCTGTGAACGGTAACTTCCGAAGGGTTTTGAGAATGGACAGGTGCGCTATAGAATTCAGGGAAGGAAGGTATCCCTTTGAGTTTAGTTGATCTGAAGCTGATGAAGGCTTCACCAAGAAGATGCAATAGAAACGGGTGAGACTTACGTGAGCTGCACAGAGGAAGGAGCAGTCGAGCAGCTCGCGGACAGCCCAAGCAGGACACGGGAAGGCATGTGCCAGCCGAGCACGCAGATGTATCGATCGGTTTGCCTAAAACAGCGCTTTTGTAGAGGTAGGAGAAAACTGAACCAGATGGGTTCCGTTGTTCATTCAACAGATCCCAGCTGAGCGCTGTGTGCTGGGCATAGGGCAGTGCACAAAAAGACAAATCTCTCCTTTAGAGAAGTGGCGGGTTGTGCCGTGTGCTGTGGTGGAGGCAGGAAGGGCGTGAGCAGACAGCGGGGAGGCAGGAGCCTCAGTGTCCTCCTGAGACTAGGCATGTGCCTGGCATGTTCTGAGCACAGCCAAGCAGGCCAGATGGCGAATAGAGTATGTGCGATATCAGACCAAAGAGACCGGAGGAGCTCAGAGCACGGGAGGCCGAGTAAAGACGCTGGGTTTTACCCAGTAGTGAAATGGGAAAACGGAGTGTTTGAGCAGAGAAGTGACAGGACCTGCCTTCTGTTTTTAAAGGATCCTTCTGGCTGCTGTGTTGAGAAATTGGCCATAGAGGGGCAAGGGCAGAAGCCACCAGCAAGGAACCCGCGGAGTGGCTAGACTGGGGGGCGTGGTGGAGGTGGGGAGAAGTGGCCAGATCCCGAATACAGTTCTGAGGAATCACTGATGGGATGTCCTGACAGACCGGATGTGGGATCTGAGACAGGAGTGGAGGGTGGACTTGGCCCGTAGAAAGGATTTTGACCCAACAACTGGTACTGAGGGCGCGGCTGCCGACGGAGATGGGGAAAGTGGGGCCTGAGCAGACCAGGACCTGAGTATGAGCGTGTCGTTGCCGGTGAAGATGCTGGGCAGACAGCTGGGCACAGGAGTCTGGCGCTCAGGGGAGACCAGACACCTGAGATAAATCTGGAAGCTGATGTTTAAAAATGTGAACCTGCCCACGTGGTTAAGGCAGCCGGTGCAGATGGAGGACGGGGGAGGCCGAAGGGCTGCGCCCGTCCGTGGGCATCGGACCACGACGAGGCTGGGGGGAGGAGGAAGGTCTGCCTGGTCCTCCCTGGGGAGGCAGAGTCATGCGTGTGGCTTATTTTTATGTTCAATTTGGCTTTTTTTTTTTTTTTTTAAGGATTTATTTTCTGAGATAAACTTGGATTCTTCCTCCTCTCCTGCTTTCTCGGGTCTCTGCAGGAGAGACGAACGCCGTGAGCCCGGGGGCTCCTCTTCAGATCAGCACGCCGTGCCGGCGGTCATCTCATTGTTCCTGGCTTTTAGAAAATCTAGTGTCCCATTTTTCTGTTCTCGCTAGCCCTCCTGCTCCCGTCCTCGTGGCTCTGGTCTCCAAACTCTACAGCTATTTTAAGCCTTTTTTGGTTGTTCTTTTTGTTTTTGTTTTCCTTGAGCAAGTCCTAGATACCATGTTGTAAGCCTTTTTAGTACGCAGGGATATACTCCTTTTCAGTCCTAACATAACCAGGCCATAGAGGTTTTCCATTCTCTTCTTTCTTAACTTTCACAAACCAGACCTTGGGCAGGTCTTGAAAACGTAGGAAGCCGTCTTGTGGCCGTACCTGGTCTGCAGTGAATACGCACACCTGTTTCTTTTTTTTTTAAAGATTTTATTTATTTATTTGACAGAGATCACAAGGAGGCAGAGAGACAGGCCGAGAGAAAGGGGGAAGCAGGCTCCCTGCTGAGCAGAGAGCCCGATGCGGGGCTCGATCCCAGGACCCTGAGATCATGACCTGAGCTGAAGGCAGAGGCTTAACCCACTGAGGCACCCAGGCACCCCCCCACCTTTTCTTTTTTTAAAAGACGCACACCTGTTTCTTGGCAGGCCCCTCCAGGCGGCAGAGGGAGGATGTCCGTCCGTCCCAGGAAGAGAGCCTACAGCTGACCAGCATCCCCCCCTCACCCACCCTCACCTCCACAGCCGTGAAGAGGGGGCAGCCTCTGAGGGGGTTGGGAGAGGCAGAGGAAGAAGGCAGCTCAGAACCGGAGCTTACCCGAGGGTGAGGGCCGAGGGCAGCAGCATCTGGGCATCTGGTCTCGGTGTCTGGCTGCCTCCGCACTGCCATTTCTGTTCTCTCCATCCTCCCGAGGCACTCCGTCCCTCTACCTTTCCCATTGTCCCATTTCCCATTGTCTTTGAGATTTTCTTTCTCCCTACAGGCTTTTCTCCCTTGTAACATCCCCCGCCCCCTTCTTATCCCCATCCCTGATCCTACTTCATTCCCAACAGCCAACCCCTCTCAGGTAACCAGAGGTCAAGGTTCTCGAGTCCACGGCGTTTCCGGACTCTGCTCCACCCTCCAGGTCCTGGTTTGGGCACCCGGCTGACCCGGTGAGCCTCATCACGTTCCGTCCCCCCTTCGCATTTGGCGGTCACCGCGAGGGGTTCTCCCCTAACCCACTGCTGCTGTGCCCATGCTTTTTGGACGTGTTTGAATCACAGACCCCTTCCTTCCGGATAGCGTGTGCCCCCCGCATGCGGCACTGACAGGACGAGAGCTGCTCCGGAGCAAGCAGCAGGGGGATCCCGGAGCCCTTTCCCTGCACGCCCACCCCTGCTGCCCGCCCCCCCCCCCCGGGTGCCTCCCAGAGACCCCCCGGGCTCCTGTGTGAACAGCAGCATGAACCCCCCCCCCTTCACTGCTGTCCTCAGACTCAGCCTGATGGAAGAGGACGAGGATGAGCTGGAAGTTCACAATGAGCTCAGCGAAGAATGGCAAGACGCAGACAAGGTGAGTGGGCCCGGCCTCCCTTCTCCTTCGAGAACTGGAGGCCGCCGTGACTAGAGAAGCCGGAACGGCTTTCCTCTGCTGTCCTGACGCTGCCCTTTTTCTGAAAGCTGCTCAGGATTTTTTTTTTTTTTTTTAAAGAATCACAGAGTAAAGGAGGGAGATTTGTAAGTTGCTTTGTACTCTGCTTGGATTTTTATTAAAGAAGGGAGGGAAAACCAATTAAAATACCAAAAAGGACTCAAATAACACTTGTCCCGCCCTTAATCTCCGTGTGAGTATTTTGCCTCTAAGAGTTGAAAGGAGCCCCAGAGCTAGAGATGGTGCGGCAAGCGGTTCGGCCCCACAGGAGCACAAAGAAGCTGTGAGGTGATGGGAGTCCTCGGCTCCACCACCTTATCAAGTTAGCGTCTTTTTTTTTTTTTTTTAAGATTTTATTTTTTGGCAGAGAGGGAACACAAGCAGGGAGAGTGGGAGAGGGAGAAGCAGGCTCCCCACTGAGCAGGGAGCCCCACACAACAGGGGCTCCATGCCCAGGTCCCTGGCCGAAGGCAGCCCCTTACCGACCGAGCCACCCAGGCACCCCGAATTAGCTTCTCTTAACTCCTCAGCCTCTGCATCTTTCAAAGGGAGCTTGTGACCTGAAGAAGATTCTGGGTCTGCTGCTGTTACTCTCCTCCCTTCTCTGTTCTTTCTGGAGGAAAAAAACGGGGGGGTGGGCAGAATAGAATAGATCAGGGGAATGGAGGGTTTTGTACTCAGAAGGGAAAAAACGATGTCTTCAAACAGAGACTAGAGAGCAAAGCCTCTATTAAAATGGTCTTTCCTGGGGCGCCTGGGTGGCTCAGTGGGTTAAAGCCTCTGCCTTCAGCTCAGGTCATGATCCCAGGGTCCTGGGATCAAGCCCTGCATTGGGCTCTCTGCTCAGCGGGGAGCCTGCTTCCCCCTCTCTCTCCGCCTGCCTCTCTGCCTTCTTGTGATCTCTGTCTGTCAAATAAATAAAATCTTTTTTTTTTTTTAATGGCCTTTCCTAAAGATCCCTCAGGGAAAATGCCAGTTTGGGGTTCCAAACTGAACAAATTTAAGGGACTCAGTTGGCAAACCAGGAGAGGCGGCACCGTGGGGTCTGAACCTCCTGCCCACCGTCCCCTTGTCCTGTGCCCCCCCCCCCCGCCCGCCAGCGGGTGCAGGGACCCACCCTTGGTTATTGTTTGCGGTGGGACGGAAGGGCCCATCTGACTTGCGCCCCCTCCCCCTAGCACTCCTCCCCCAGCGAGCACGGGCTGGACCTCTTAGATTCCACAGAGCTGAACCTTGAGGTGAGTGTCCCCACACAGGCTGCAGAAGGCAGGTTACGAGGCGCCGCGTGTCCTTGGGAGGTGCTGGCGGGGAACCGGTGTGCCAGGCAGTAGGTGGCAAGAGAGGCCACAGGCCGTGGCCTGCTCTCTCTGCTGTTCTAGGAAGCTTAGGAGTAGCTGTGGGGGGAGGGTGGGAGGAGAACTAGAATGGTCGCTGGGAGGAGCTTGTCACCTCTTTGCCCTTTGGGCTATTTTGTCTCCGTTTTCATCTTTCCCGTTACAGGACTTCTAACAGGATCCTGGGCCCCTCCCCACCTCCACTCCCCACCTCACCTTGGAAAAGGCAGGCGGGAGAACACAGCAGAAGGAACCGTTACTTCCAGGCCCCACCCCTGTCCTTGGGAAGGAGAGGTGGGCTGCACCTTCCTGACCGAACCCTTTCCTCTGATGACGCTGGCATAGAGAAGCCTTGGGCCCCCTGTCCTTCCTGACGCTCCCTGGCTCTGTCCCCGTGTTGAGGACGGGGCCTTTTCCTGCTGTGTCTGGAGCGGGTGGGGGCTTCACCTCCGCCCTGGAGAGGCACTGCCTCCCTGTGCTGAGTGGAAAGAGCCCAGTAGTTTTCTGTATTTTTGGAACCGCTTTCCCAGCCCCCTTTGTGCCGCAGCGACTAGCTCAATAAACCTGTTTCAAGCAGCTGGTTCCCCGGGTGTGGCTTGAGATTGTTAAACTGATCACATCGGGTTCTTTGCTGGTGTCTTAAGCGGCTCTGCCTCGCTGCCCCGTGGCCTGGTGTACAGACGGACGGAGGCTGCCCCTGCACATGCCCCCAGGTGCCTTCATGCACCGGCTCGAGGATGCTTAGTAACCGGGACACATGGTGAGGCAGAGGCACTAGGAAGACTCTGGCTGCCTCGCAGCGGTTTCCTGGTGAGGACAGCGCACACCGAGGAGGGTGGGCAGAACCCGATCGGCTGAAGGCGGCCTCTCTCACACTGAGAACAGGCCGTACGCCTCGGCAGCCTTCACCCAGGGAAATTCATGACTTCAGCCCCAAGACACCTATTATAACTTGAAATTGTATAGAATCTGTGTCTGAAACTTAGAAAAGGGCCTCTGCATGTCCAACCCCCAAACGCAAGACTTCGACGCGGTCTTCTCCCTTGGCCTTGTCTGCCCCAGCCAGTTCCTCGCCAAGTCCTGTCAAGTCATTCTGCAAAACCTCATCCGTCACTCTCTCCGCTCCTTGCCACCGTCGCTCTCACTCAGGCCACCTCTGGAAACTGCCTCCTTAAAACTCTCTTGTTCTTGTTCTCCCGGAAGAGCACAGCACCTCCGCTCTCTTTGCCCCCCGACGGGCGCTCAGATACGTGCAGACACTCTCGTCTCTTTCTACTTTGACTGTTGAAGCCTTGCAGCCTCCATTTAGAGATGATTTCCATTTCTTTACCGTCCTGGGCATCTGCTTTAACTTCAGGTCGTCCCCGTGGTCTCCCAGGCTGGATACAGCCAGTCGGGGCTGTATCCAAAAGGAACTATGGGCTGTGCAAAAGGAACCCTGACTTTCTGTGATCTGGTCGCTCAGCTAAGCCCGTTTCTTCTTCCTCCTCCTCCCTTCCTCCCCAGCACCGTCTCCCCCAGACAGACGCTGAAGCTGGGTTTAAGAGTCTGTTTGGAAAGGCAGCTGACCCGTTCGGAGAGCTTTAATCTGTATTCAGGGGGAACAGGTCCAGGGAGAGGAGCCCTTCCTATGGGATCTGCGAACAGAGGGGAAAACTAAGGTGAGGATACGGAGGTCACTAAGGATCCAGGAGGAGAAAGTCCCAAGTTATTTAAATACCAGCCAAGCTGGGCGCCTGGGTGGCTCAGTGGGTTGGGCCGCTGCCTTCCGCTCAGGTCATGATCTCAGGGTCCTGGGATCGAGTCCCGCATCGGGCTCTCTGTTCAGCAGGGAGCCTGCTTCCCTCTCTCTCTCTCTCTCTGCCTGCCTCTCTGTCTACTTGTGATCTCTCTCTGTCAAATAAATAAAATCTTAAAAAAAAAAAAAAATACCAGCCAAGCTGAGGTTACTTCCAAGATCGAGAGAAACTCGGCAGCTCGGTAAACGTGGTCTTTCTGCACCCAGATAGTACAGGGGGGTGAACTGAGCCTCGGTCTTAAATTACAGGCAAGTTCCGCATCACGCTCCCAAACTGTTTGACACTCTTAACTGAGGGGCCGGGTCTAGGTCCTCTCCCCTGGAATCTGAGCTCTGCGATTGCTTGATTGATAGCACGTGGTAGAACGATGCTCTGCCGGTCCCTGAACCCGGGATTAAACCAGCAACTTCCAACGTCCTGTTTCTTGACACTCTGGGAGCCCAGTCACATTGTGAGACAGTCCCAAGCAGCCACATGGAAAGGCCATGGTTGGGGGGCCAGCCAGCGGCCCTCGCTGAAGTCCCAGCATACGTCCATGTCAACCACCAGCCGTGCTTCGCGTGTGAGCCAGACTGTGACGCCCAGGTTCTGAGTCATCCAGCTAAGGCCCAGGCCTCATCATTTCTGTGCCTCTTCCAAATTCCTGACCCACAGAGTCTGAGCACTATAAAATGTTCACACTAGATGCGGGGCGGTTCGTGATGTAGCACTAGTAACTAAAACGGAACCTTGGTATCCTAAGACTGAAAGTTTAGGCATGTCTGCCAGGTGAAAGAATTCTATAAACATTTACCAGTAGTTTGTTTTTCTTAAAAGATTTTATTTATTCGACAGACACAGTGAGAGCAGCAACACCAGCAGTGGGAGAGGGAGAAGCAGGCTTTCCACTGAGCAGGGAGCCCCATGTGGGTTTCGGTGCCAGGACCCTGAGATCATGACCTGAGCTGAAGGCAGAGGCTTAACCCACTGAGCCACCCAGATGCCCCTGTTTATTATACACATTAAAAATGTAACGGCTGGGGTGCCCGAGCGGCTCAGTCGGTTAAGTGTCAACTCTAGATTTCAGCTCAGGTCATGAGCTCAGGGTTGGGAGACCGAGCCTTGAGTTGGACTTCGTGCAGAGCGTGGAGGTAAGATTCTCCCCCTCCCTCTGCCCTGCCCTCCACCCACGCACCCCCACCTCCTACTTGCTCTTTCAAAAAAAAAAAAAATGGGTGAGTTAATGAAATAAATGTTTTGAGAGATTAGTACAAAATACCTTTCTGCTCTTAAAGTGAGAAATATTTTTAAATCACGGTCTAACGTTTTTGCAGGTTCTTGTCGAAAGTTCAGTTTATTTTGGTAATTATTTCTTGCGGTCTACGTAACTGGGAGGGGTACCTCTCAAAACCGTGTAAAAATCCACATGGAACAGGTGCTCCTTTGGCTGCGTTTACTTTTTTTAAATAGATGAGCTAAATCCCACTGAAATTTTTCCCTTGGAAGACTTATAAACAGGCCAAAAATGATTTCCAAATACAGCGGCCGTGCATTTAGAGGGGTCGTGCGTGGTTCAGGACCACGAACACCGCGGCGGCAGCTCAGGGCACGGGCGCTGCGGTCCGTCGTCAGCTCCGGGTTTGCGTGTCTCACTTCGGACGCGGGTCTGGTCCGACGTGAGCATTCGGATCCCGGGGAGCGCACTGGAGTCCTTGAGCGCTCCCGGAAGTTCACTTCGCTGTGTTCTTACCTTTAAAAGTGAGAGGCATGAATCTGTCCCGCAGGACAGCAGGGCCTATTTTGGGCACCACTGGAGGCACCCCCCGCCCCCCCAAAACCCACAGCTCGGCGGGATGACGCGCGGGTAAACCTCTTGCCGACAGAGGCGGGGCGTCCGCCCAGCGGCAGCCCTGAGTGGCCAGGCGCAAGCCAAGGGGGAACCGGAGCTGAAGGCAGCTTGGGTAAGAGAGGCGGAGGCCGCTGCGCAGGCTGACCTCACCTGGATTGACAGGTGACACCAAGCAGTGCTTTTCAGGGGACTGCTGTGCCTTGCCTGTTAGCTTACTGTTGAGTAATAGCCCCCCCTTTTTTTTAAAGATTGGAGAGAGCAAGCACATGTATGTAGCATGCACATAAACACACACAGAGGAGCTTGGAGGGGGGGGTGAGAAGCAGACCCCCAGCAGAGCAGGGAGCCTGATGCCAGGACCCTGGTGTCATGACCTGAGCCGAAGGCAGACGCTTAACCCACTGAGCCACCCAGGTGCCCCGAATAATAGCTTTTAATTATTTTCAATATTGTTCAATTAAGACTTTTTTCTTATTAATCTTTGTTGAGACCAGGAGCTCTGCCAGAAGGTGAGGTGGTGGTATTCTCTCCTAAATCATAAAGCGAAGAGATTTTTTTCAGATTGTGGAGAAAAGTCTTGGGCTAACAGGTAAGTCATCCTGCGTTTTGAATTCCAGAAAGCACTGCCTGGGGATGTTGGAGGATGAAAGGAGAGGATAAGGGAGGCGGGATGGGGGAAGGTTTATTTTCTCAGGAGACATTTTGAAGTCTTCCTTGACCTCTGTAGGTCCTTGCCTGGGGCAGGGCGGCACACAAGGTCTGGAAAGGACCCACAAAAGTCTTTCTTGAGCGGAGATTCCCTGTGAGCCGCGGGTGTGGAGCTGGCCTGGCCCGAGACACAGGCCCCGAAGGGTTGGGATCAGCCGGGAGCTGAGCCCAGAGGAGGGGTGACCAGCCGGAGGAAGCCTGGGACACCAGAGAAGACCTCTGGGCGGCTGAGGAGCCCTGAATCCTGGGGAACCTGAAGGAGCATAGATCTGCTTGACCGCGGTAGCTGAGAGCCCGCCGAGGGGCTGAGTGGGGGAGCAGCGGCGGGAGGATGAGAGCATCTGTCCGCGGAGAAGCAGTGCGTCGGGGATGGGGCAAGCCCGACCGTGGACCTGAGCACAGGTTCTCACGGATGGGGCAGAGGACCGCTCGATTTTGATCAAAACCTTGTCATTTAACATTTTTAAATGTGGGAGAGGCCGTTGGGCACAGGTGTAACAGTGTGGGTCCTGGGGCTAAAACTTTTGTCCAATCCCGGCTTCACCGTGTACCAGCTTTGCGCCCGGGGCGAGTCACTTCCTCAGGAGGTCACTGCGGGACCTGCTCAGAGCAACCCTAGCACGTGGTGCACACCCCAGTGCTACGCTCATGGTTCCCTTGATAGGGGCACACAAATGGCCTTTTCACAACATTTAAAATATTTGTGAGAAGGATCAGATAACGAGTCTCACTCTGCAAACTCAGGTGGGGGTCTCCTAGGATGACGGTCACCAGAGGCGCCTGGCTGGCTGCGTCCCTGGAGCGCGCGACTCCGGATCTCGGGGTTGTGAGCAAGAGTGCCACGTGGGGCATGCAAGTTACTTAAAAATAAGATCTTAAAAAAGAAAAACCTGGTCTGCAGCATTCCCGGAGGGCTGGAGCCAGCCTGGGAGGCAGAGTGTAACCCATGGGAGGGTCTGCGGCTCCGCGAGGCGAGGCGGCTCCGCCCGAGCTTGCAGAACTAGGGAACTGTGGCAACAGTCCAACCCCGCGGGGCCCAATTCCGGAGGCTGATCGCGGCGGTTATTACCGCAGCGGGACGGGAGCGGCGTGTGGCTGCAGGGAGAAAGCCCGAGCCTCCCGCGGCCATTATCAGACCCATGTCCTCGGACGTGTGCCTTTGGGTCCAAAAGGGAACAGGCCCAGCAACGCAGGCCCGATGATAACGGGCTTCTGGTGGCAACTTTAAGGACCCATGTCTCTGGAGCTCAAAATTCTGGAAACTATTCAGGAATAGCCAAGAGAGTTTTGAGGAAGGACAAGGGTCATCACATCAAAACAAAAGCGCTCTACTCGGGCCCCTGCGGAAGTGAAACAGAACTTAGCCGATGCATCGACAGGTTAGGAAAGAGGATCCAGAAGTAGGTCATTTGTAAGCATTTATGGTCAAGGTGGCCCTTCAGAACAGCGGCCCCTCTACCCGAAAGGTCACCCTGTCTTACACCATCCCCAGATTAAATTCTTTAGGGGCTAAAAGGAAGCCCTTCGTAGAGTTTGGGATAAAAGCAAAACACAGAATGTTATTTTTATAATTTGGTCTTCCTGGGTCATGCACAAAATCCAGAAATGATCAAATATGGACAGTCTGAACCTCATGAGAAAATGGGGAGGGGAATGGGAAGGAGGGGGAAAGTAAAGGAACTTGGATGTTTTCTATTCTACGTTGTTTTAAATCTTCTGTAGTGAGAATTTACTGGGGGGGGGGGGGACAGTGTGGTTTACAAGACAAAATGGAAGATGTGGGTGAGTAGTTGTGCCACTGCTTTTTGTCCCACCCACCAAGCAGTGCTCTGTCCTCCTGTGCTTGGGCTCTCAAAGACTGCTGTCCCCCTAGGGCTTAGCTTTAGCCCAGCAGGACGTGCCCAGGCAGCCACCGCCCAGGGCCACCAGCGGTCAGTAGTTGTTCGAGAAGGAAATGTTCACTCAGCGACGGCTTCCTGGAGGTGGTGGGACTTGGGCCTTGCAACGTGGGGAGGATTTCAGCGGTGGGAGGAGGGCTTCCAGGCAGGGGAGGCCGAGGTTGCGAACGTCCCTGAGCTCCGCATCCGCCCCGAGCTGGGCACCCACCCTGTGAGGGCAACAGCAGTGGGGGAAGTGGCGCGAGCCGGTCTGAGTCAGGTTTGGAGATTGGTCCGTGGGATCCAAGTGAAGGTTACCGGGTTGACAAGATGTTCGTCGGGCCGGGAGCGGTGAATGGATTGACCTGGAGGCCCCGCTTCCCTGGGTTTTCAGTCGTGGGTGGGAGGACCGTCCGCCCAGGACCCGGATTTGGTGTCTGGCTCACATGGGCTCGAATGCACTGGAACGGGCACGTGGGCACGTGTGGCCTCACAGGACCGTGGTTCTGGGGCCGGGCCACATCTCGGTTCTGACCACACCTTGGCCCAAAAAAGTCCTCAGCACAGGCCCTTGGCTCTAACCCTGGTTCACCAAACTCCTCGCACCCCGCGTTCAAGCTTGACATGGGCCAGGACAAGAGGCAAAGCCTTCCGCTCGCAGCAGCATCCCGGCTCGTTTCTGTTCTATGAACTTCCAGAAGCGAGAGCGCGGTTCAGAGCGATGCTTTGTGGAAAGAGACGGCTTGCGTCAGGGAAGCGACAGGAGGAGCGGGACAAAGCCGAGGTGGTCAGAGGGGAAGCCCTTGGGGTTTCAGGACAGGCTGGAGATGAAAGCAGAGCCCCAGGGGACTGTGCCTCCCGCCCAAGCCGCTGGAAGCCCCTTGGGGGGGGGGAGGGGGCAGAGGGCAGTTTGGGGTACGTTTGTGACGGGCATCCAAGAGGGGACACTAGGTGGGCAGCTGGACAGGATGAAGCTGCGGGCGGGAAGGAGGCCTGAGCTAGAGTCAGCAGAGGCGGCGGCGAGCTGCAGGCTCTCACCTTCCCACCCCTGCTGGCTTCCCCCAAACTCCTGCACATCCCCCCACCCCTTAGCTGGGAGGAGGGGACCAGAAGCTTCTTCCCAAGGAGAGACCAGGGACCCCTGGTTCTTCCCTCTCCCGCCCCTCGTGCTTCCAGCGCCTGCCCAGGCGGCTGCTGAGACACAGCGCTGGAGAAGGAGCCTGAGCCGCGGCTCCGCTCACGTGCAGCACAGTTTCTGGTACGGGGAGGACCTTGTCGCCGTGGCTTTGTCACGCAAGGAAGGGGGTCCACTGCCCTGTGTTGGCCAAGCTGAGGCAGACAGAAGAGGAAGTGGGGCGGGGTGTGGAGAACACCGAGCCCCACGGCTCCCGGGGCCGCTCACACATGAAAACTTCCTGCGATGAGAACGGAAGCCCAGGTGCTGTCCCCACCGCGACAGCTCCCAGAGCGGGGGCCAGAGGGAAGCCATGGACCGGGCCCGGGCCCCAGTCCTGCTGTCGGTGCTGCTGACGTTCTGCATCACTGCTGGTGAGTTGGGGGCAAGGAGAGAAGCGGAAGACGTGGCGGTAGGGGGAGGCCTGGCCCCGGGGCCCTGCTATGTCTGTATCCCGCAGGGACTCCTGAGGTGTGGGTGCAGGTCCAGATGGAGGCTGCTGCGTCCCCGTCCTACACCGTCCGCTGCGGATTCCTGGGCTCTGGCTCCATCTCCCTGGTGACTGTGAGCTCGGGGGGGCCTGATGGTGCCGGAGGGACTAGGCTGGCTGTCTTGCACCCAGAATTCGGCATCCAGCAGTGGTCCCCGGCCCGCCGGGCCCACTGGGAGACCAAAAGCAGCATCTCCCTCGCTGTGGAACAAGGGTCTGAGGGGAGAAGCCCCGGTGCGAACACCAGCTTCTGCTGCAAGTTTGTTTCCTTTCCTGAGGGCTCCCAGGAGGCCTGCGGGAGCCTCTTCCTCAGCACAGACCAAGGTGGGGAGAGGGGCCGGGGGGGCCAGAGAGGGACGCCAGGGCTCCAGCCACCCGTCTGGTACGCCTCTTTGTCTGTACCCAGGGCTCCCTGCCCCGACGCCAGCTCCCATGCTGCGGGCTGACCTGGCCGGGATCTTTGGGGTGTCGGGGGTCCTCCTCTTTGGCTGTGTCTACCTCCTCCACCTCCTGCATCGGCAGAGGCACTGGTGAGACCCACCCCCTGTCGGGCCCAGTCTAAACCCCGCAGCGGCAGGCCAGCCCCCTGCTCCGCCGCTAACCCTCTCACTCTGCCAGGTCTGTCGGCAAGGCCCAGCCGCCCCTCACCGGTCCCCAGCCACAGGCGCGAGCAAGGGTGAGGACTGGGGAGCAGAGGAGGGCGCAGCGGGGGGAGGGCAGGTCCTGGGAGGCAGAGCTTGACTTGGGCCTCCTTCCCCGCATCCCTGCAGGCGGCCGGTCGAGCCCCCCTGGTCTCTCTGCGCGCGGCCTGCACCGCCGTCACCGCCAGCCGCTACTGCCCGGCCACTCTGGACCTGGTGCTCCCACGCCAGCCGCTGGCCCGCCGGGCGCCCCTGCCCGCCTCAACTCACAACAGCTTCATCTCCATGGAGAACGGACTTTATGCTCAGGCCGGAGAGAGGCCTTTCCAAGCTGGCCCCAACCTCGTCCCTTTCCCTGACTCTCTGGGGCACAGGGCCGCGGAGGGGCATTTAGGAGTTCGATGAGAGGGACCCCCAAGCCCGCTTGGGCCTCCTCTCCTCTCCAACCTCTGGGACCCCCTTCTGAGGTCCGTGTCCCGGGGGCGTATCGTCTTTGCACATCTGGTTTTAGTCTCAGGCCTGCAGAAGTGTCTCCACACGCGCCCGGCCCAGGCCCCCTTGCTGCGGATGTGGTCAGCACGTGTGCACGTGTGGGTACGTGTGGGCACATGTGTATCTATGTGAGGTGACAAAATCCCATCCCAGGTCGTTTCCTGTTTTCAAGTCCCCAGCCCTCACAGGTGATGAGGATAATTAAGTTTAAAAAAAAAATGGTTTCTGACTGGGGCCTCGACTGGACCTTTTCTTGTTTTAGGGGTAGAGAAGTTAGAGACGGTTTTGACCCCTGGGGGCAGGGGCCAGGTGTGACTTCGATGGCAACAGGGCCTCAGGATGTGAGCTCTCACCTGCCCACCGCCACACCCCCCCCGGCCGGGGTGTTCCTGGCCACGGGGAGTCCTGGCCCTGCAGACCTTGTGAGGGACACCGGGGGCTGGGGGCGGGAGGATCCCTACTCAAATCTGGCCACATGCTAGAGCAATAAGGGCTCCTGGGTCTTCAACCCGGGAAGAGCAGCCCTGTGGCACCCACGTCCGGCTCTCTGAGATGGTCCGCGGACGGGGTCCTGACGCCTGCCTCCCACAGAATTCACGGGTGGGGGACTCCCCTCGTGTCCGCCACAGTAGCTTCCTCCAGCTCCTCTGTTACTAGGGCACCAGCACTATTCCCCGCGGGTTGCTTGGGGGGGGTGGGTAGAGGCCCGGTCAACACAGGGACTGCGCACACCCCCCTGTGCCTCATCGCACCTTCGCCCCAGGAGAATGTGGGGACAGCGGTGCAAGCGGCAAGCCCCCATGAGAACGTGGCAGATTCCGGGGCGGGGGTGCAGAATGGTCCTGGAGCCAGGCTCGGAGCGCACCCTCAACCACGATGAACGCTAGCATGGGGGAGGGGACGCCTGTCACTCCATGCCTTCTTTGGTTCTGCTTGTGGGACATCCCGGGCAGTGCCACCTGCCAAGCCAGGAAGCACCCCTTCTGCCTGGCTGAGGAAGGGGCTGCCCGGAGCCTGGGCCCCCGCAGAACCTTTCAGGAAACCCAGCTCACCCTTCCAGGCTGTGCTAATGCGGCCTTCCCAAGACCCAGCACCACACGGCCAGCACCACCAGGGCTAGCAGCTCTACCTGCACTGGGGAGAGGGTGGGCCCGGCTTCCTCTGCCTCTCAGAAGTGCTCAGCACCGGCCTAATCAGCTCGGTGGCCCCTGCAGAGCTGGGGGCTCAAGAGAGAGGTGGGGGTTTGCGGAGCTCCCTGGGGAGGGTCAGGAAGACGTAAGGCAGGGAGTAGATCAGGGCCCAGTTGCCGTAGGACCGTGTCAGGACCAGGGACAGGGGTGGGGGCACAGTGGGGCTTGCAGGGTCTTGCAGGGCCTTGGGGGGCTCCCCGGGAACCCTCGCTTCTCTAGGATCCCTGGCCTGAACCCGACTCCACCCCCAGGCCCCCTGCCCACCTTGGGGTCAGGGAGCACTCCCCCAGACGCGAGCCCGTCTCCCAGCTCAGAGCCACTGCCAGCCTGGTCCCTGCGGTACGTGAAACCGGGGAGCCAGAAGGGTCCACGCCGGCCTGCCCCGCGCTGGCCAGTCCCTCGCCCCAGAACCGGCAGCGGCACGGAGGGCCCAGCCAGGTGAGTGGAGTTGCAGCCCCTCAGCCACCCGTCGTGATTACAGTCTGCTCTGCTCATTCGACACATGTGGCAGTTGAGGCCCGAGAGAGACCACCCGCTTGCTGTGGAGGGGCCCGGCCGCGCGGAGAAGCGTGAACAATTTCCAGGGTCCCTCTGCAGCGGATACCAGACCCTCCCGCGGGAACAGCATCTTCGCAGTCTGTCCGGAGCAGGCATCTGGGGGGGGCCGGGGGGGGGATAGAGCGACCCCCACCCCTCCGTACCGGGTTCCCCAGCACAGCAGCTGGCCCAACCCACCACCCCGGACACCAGCTGGCTCCTCCCCGAGTGGCCCTCAGGATGGCCCCGCCCCGGGGCTACCTCTGCCCGTGTCCGTTGCTGCTGCATGACTCTGCCCCACCCCAAAGCGGTGTGTGACCTCAGGATATGTGGTGACAACTTCCTTTCAAACATGGCCCATCAGTTTATACCTGAAGGGTCAAGGTTTTACTGGACGGTAGAGAGTCACCTTAAATTTAAGGACAGCGAGTCCTCGAGGTCCGGGAAACCTTGCTTCCAAATTCCTTAGAGACCTACGCTATCTCCAGCCCCCGCTGAGGAAGAAGTTGCCAGTTGGTCACTCACAATCCCGAGGGCACCTCTCTCTGCCCACAGGTCCTGTCCCAGGGCTATAATAAAAACTTTTTTGCACCAAAAACATCGCGAATTCTTTCTTGACTGTTCGCCTGGCAGCCGCACATCACTAGTGCCCCCACCCGCTGTGCGGCCCACTGTCCACACAGACCGTCCCCGCCGCGCTCGGCTCTGCACCCTCAGCAACCCCCTTTCTGGACTGACCCCTGGCCTGGGGAGCCAAGGTGCCTGGCAGATGCCTCCCTTCTAGGGACCAGTGGGAAGAGTCAAGTGCCCAGAAGGCGTGCTGGGACCTGGACACCACCCCCCAGGAAGACTTGAACGCTTGCGGGGTTCGCTGCAGGGCCCTGAACGACATGGCCTCACCCCAGCCGAGTCGGGGTGTCCATCCTGCTCATGCGGACCTCCACGGTGCCTGGTGGGGGCCTGGGACCTTGAGAGCAGAAACAGGGTTGAGGCGCATCTTGAGGACTCAGCCAGCGGGACAGGTGAAGGCCCTGGCCTGTTTTCTGGGCCTCTCCCAGGCGCTATGGGAGAGTAACTCCTTAATGAGAAGCCGCAGGCTGTGATCCCGCTCCCAGCACAGGGACACACGAATGCACAGGGCACTAGGTGTGCTGGGCCAGCCAAGGGCAGTGGGAGGCTCTCCAACTTCAGGTTCTGGGCAAACCCTGCTAAGGGGGACTAGTGACATCTGGAGTGTCCACAACAGGGCCCTCAAACTGCCTCATTTCAGTACCTGCGAAATGAATCTGAAATCTGGGCTGTTTGGAGAAAAAGTAAACAGACAACATTACAAATATTAAAAGAAAAAGATCAGAGTGGTGTGAAAAGGCGTGATGGGGCCTCTGAGTCCGTGACACTTAAAATAGAACCTAAAGCTGCGTGGGAGCTCTTTAGGTTCCATGCAGAAACCACGCCAGGCAGGCGGGGAAAGACGTGTCCAACAGCCTGGTAAGGGCCCCAAGCAGGTCAGCGCATCTGAAACAGGGCAAGGGAAGGAGTAGGAAGCGCCTGGAAGGAGTGTGAGTTTTATCAGAAGGGCGGTAGTCAGATCAGATCAGATAGACAATCTTACAAAGGGAGCCTCTGGGGAGGGGGAGAGAACACTTGTGAAGAAGTAGGGAGAACTGGTGAGCTACTGCAATGGGCCAGGTGGGAGGTGGGGTGTCCCCGCACAGACAGCGGAATGGAGATGGAAAACAGCAGGTGATTCAAAATGTGTTCTGGAAGGAGAGTTGTTCCTGGCTGTGGGGAGAGGGGTTGAGGATGGTCTCAGGGGTTATGGCCAGTTTTCTTGCGTGAGCCACTAGGTAGGAGAAGTGGAAGACTGAAAGGAGCATTTCCAGGGAAGGGGTGACAAGGGGCCAAGAAGAGATAGCTTGGGTTGAGATGCCGGACACACAAGTGAGGTACATACAGCTGACTGATGCCTCCTGAGGGCCCAGGCAGTGTCTCAGGAAGGGGCCAGAGCTGTGCGCAAAATCTTGATGAGAGAAAGCAAAGTCCCAAGTAAACGGATCCATAGACCATGTTTATAAATCAAAAGGCTCATTGTTAAAAGGTCTGTTCTCCCCCGCCCCCAGATGATCTACAGAATCAGAGCTTTCTTAATCGAAATTCCCTAGGCTTCTCTGTAGACACGGACCAGCTGATTTTAAAATTTGTGTGGAAAAACTAAGTTACCCAGAAAAGCCAAAACAATTTTGGAAAAAGAACAAAGTTGGAGGAATTACGCTACTGGATCCAAACTTAAGTAAACCTAAAGAAATCAGGACAGCAAGGTAGGAGGGAAAGGATAAACAGAGCAGTGGAGTAGAATCAAGTCCAGAAATAGATGCCCACCTACCTACCGTACTTTCTAGTCCACCAGGTGTTAAAGGTGCTGAGGAAATTCACCAGGGGAAGAAGAGTCTGTAACAGCTGGTGCTCAACAACTGGATATCCACTGGCAAAAAAATAAAAATGAACCTCAACCCATACTTTCCATTATATTTTCTAAAAACTTAAACTAGATCATGGACCCAATGTTAAATCTAAGACTATAAAACTTCCAGAAGAAAAAACAGGGGAAAACCTTTGTGACTGTAAGTTGGGCAAAAATCTGTAAGATTCAACACCAAAGCCATGATCCGTAAGAGAAAACATTGATAAACCATCTTCAACAAAATTAACAACTTCTGCTCTTTGAAAGATACAACTAAGAAAATAAAAAGTAAAACCTACAGACTGGAACAAAATGCTTTGCCAAACATACATCTGATGAAGGACATGTAACCACAACATATAAAGAACTCACCAGGGTCGCCTGGGTGGCTCAGTGCGTTAAGCCTCTGCCTTCGGCTCAGGTCATGATCCCGGGGTCCTGGGATCAAGCCCTGCATCAGGCTTTCTGCTCAGCAGGGAGTCTGCTTCCCTCTCTCTCTGCCTGCCTCTCTGCCTACTTGTGATCTATCAAATAAATAAAATCTTAAAAAAAAAAAAGTCAAAGTGATAGGTAACAGTCTTACTGCCACACAAGTGGGCTTAAGCTGCCAATTTCACAGCAGAATTTGATCTAAAATAACAGATTCTGAGGCGCCTGGGTGGCTCAGTGGGTTAAAGCCTCTGCCTTCAGCTTGGGTCATGGTCTCAGGGTCCTGGGATCGAGCCCCGCATCGGGCTCTCTGCTCAGCGGGGAGCCTGTTTCCCCCTTTCTCTCTGCCTGCCTCTCTGCCTACTTGTGATCTCTGTCAAATGAATAAATAAAAAATCTTTAAAAAAAATAACAGATTCTTACGTTGTGAACTTTCTTATTTCTAACTTTCTTTTTTTAGATTTTATTTATTTGACAGACAAAGATCCCAAGTAGGCAGAGAGGCAGGCAGAGAGAGAGGTGGGGAGGAGCAGACTCCCCACTAAGCAGAGAGCCTGATGCGGGGCTCAATCCCAGGACCCTGAGATCATGACCTGAGCCGAAGGCAGAGGCTCAACCCACTGAGCCACTCAGGTGCCCCAAAATAAATAAAATCTTAAAAAAAAAAAAAACAAAAAAACAAAAAAACTTACCATACTCAATACTCAGTAAC
The DNA here is from genome assembly GCF_010015895.1 of Lontra canadensis. Lineage (NCBI taxonomy): Eukaryota > Metazoa > Chordata > Mammalia > Carnivora > Mustelidae > Lontra > Lontra canadensis. The sequence continues at coordinate 8,464,729 of NW_022631039.1, read as the reverse complement.
CAAAATCTCAACTTTCAAAAACTGGACAAAAGATTTGAAGAGATACTTCAAAGAAATACAGGGCCGCCTGGGTGGCTCAAGTCATTAGGCCTCTGCCTTTGGTTCAGGTCGTGATCCCTAGGTCCTGGGATCCAGCCCCTGCTCAGTGGGAAGCCTGCTTCTCCCTCTCCTACTCCCCCCTCTTATGTTCCCTCTCTCACTGTGTGTCTATCAAATAATAAAATCTTTTAATTTTTTTTAAGAAATTTTATTTATTTGACAGAGAGAGAGCCCAAGTAGACAGAGAGACAGGCAGAGAGAGGGGGAAGCAGGCTCCCCGCTGAGCAGAGAGCCCAATGCAGGGCTCGATCCCAGGACCCTGAGATCATGACCTGAGCCGAAGGCAGAGGCATTAACCCACTGAGCCACCCAGCTGCCCCTAATAAATAGAATCTTAAAAAATCGAGAGATACAGGTAGCAAATAATCACGGGAAAGGAACTTCCGTTAGTCATGAGGGAAATGCAGATTAAAACCACAGCAAGACATACCACCAAGAGCCAGTGACCACGTGGAGCAAATGAAACTCCTGAACTTTGCCTGCAGGGATTCAAGATGGCAGAAACGTAAGTTAGAGCTAGAACATTCCAGAGGCTCTAAGGCCCCAGGTGCTGTAGGTTGTGGACTCTGGATGCCACCCCGAACCAAACAACAACAACAAAAGGTACAACGGCTTTGGAAAAACATTTTGGCAGATTCTTGGAAATGTTAATTCATACACACATTTGACCCAACAGTCCCATGTGTACGTATTTACCCCACAGAAATGAAAACTTGCTCTCACACAAACCGCACTAATGTTCACAGCAGTTTTATGTGTAATCACCTAAAACTGTGGGGGAAAAACCAATCGTCCACCAACCAATGAACTTAGGATGGGATAGAGGCGCTGTGGTGCGTCCACCCAACACACCCAGACCAGCGGTAACAAGAAATCAGCCACCAGCACACGTAATGATGCGAATAAATCACACAAGTATTTTGCTCAGTGGAAGAAACCAAACCCAAAAGGCTAGGATTCCACTTACGGGACTGTGGAAATTAACCGAGGGTAATTTCACTAAAATAAGATGGGGAGGTTGGGAAGGGGAGCGCTCCCATGCCTTACCCTGAGCTGTGCGGTGGTGGTGGCGGCGGTGGCAGCGTCTCCCACGGCAAACCCAACGGGAAGAGTTAGGGTTAGGCGACTTTCATACCCCAGCAGCTGGAGGAAAGCCTTTCATCGCCTCCCCTCAGGACAACCCAGCCAATGAGAGAGAGAGACCACTGCCGCAGCAACCCCCAGGTGACTCCAATAGACTTGTTTGTAACAGCCCTCCCTGCTGCTCCCTTTCCTCTACTAAAAAAAAAAGAAGCAGAAGAAAGTGCTCCTCTCTTTTGTTTGGTGAACTTGCCACTGATTTAGCTATAGCTCATATGTCATGGTTTGTAATCCTCTGCTGTTCCCGAACAAACCCATTTTGCTGGTGAAATAACTGGCAGTTTTATTTTGAAGGTTAACACAACATTCTAGAAAAGGGAAAATGATAGAGACAGAACTCAGAGCACGGACTGCCAGGGTGTGGAGCTGGGGAGAGGGGACTGACTCCAAAGGAGCGTTAAGCGGCTCTGGGGGTAGCCGAAAGTCTGTATCAGGATTGTGTCCCAGCCATACAACCTTCCTATCCTTCCTTCCTTCCTTCCTTTTAGGTAGGCTGCAAGCCCACTGTAGAGCCCTATGTAGGGTTTGAACTCACGATATTGAGATCAAGGCCTGAGCCAAAATCGAGAGTGGGGCGCTTAACTGAGACACCTGGCCCCCCGATTCCTTTAAAAAACTCATTGCACTACAGTACCCGAAAAGGATACTGTATGTAAACTAGACCTGACTCTTAGACCAGACTGAATTTTTAAAAAGACACAATTATCTAAAACAACAAACAATAAGGTAATAGAAAAAATAAATAAATAAATTGAACAAAACATACATAAGATCTTTTTGGAAAAAGAATATAAAACTATCGAGGGGTGCCTGGGTGGCTCAGTCAGTTAAGCGACGGACTCTCGATTTCAGCTGAGGTCATGATCTCAGGGTCCTAAGACCAAGCCCTACATTGGGCTCCAGGTGGACCCTGTTTGGGATTCTCTCTCTCACTCTTCTTCTGCTTCTCCCCCCACCATGCCACAAGTGCTCTAAAAGTCAGTCAATCAATCAATCTATTGAAATTCACTTAGTTATAGATCATGGCCATGGATAAGAGACTCAGTATCATAAATACGTCAACTCTCCTCAAATTAGTCCATAAATTTATACCATTCCAGTAAAAATCCCAACAGGTTTCTTCGTGGAAATGTGCAAGCCATACTAAAATGCAAATGGAAGGGCAAAACACCTAGAATAAGATTTTGAAGATCCAAAATGAGATGAGGGTCTCACATACCAGACATGGGTACTAATTACAAAGGTACTGAAATTCAGACAATGTGGCTTTGGCACAGGGATGGACCAATAGAGCAATAATAACAGAAAGCCTGGAAATCAATGTTTGCCCATGTGGAACTTTTATTTTATTTTAAAGGTTTTATTTATTTGACATGGAGATAAGAGAGCACAAGTAGGCAGAGAGGCAGGCAGAGGGAGAGAGAGAAGCAGGCTCCCCGCAGAACAGGGAGCCTGATGTGGGGATGGATCCCAAGACCCTGGGATTATGACCTGAACTGAAGGCAGCCGCTTAACTGACTGAGCCATCCAGGCGCCCCCATGTGGAACTTTTAAATATTACAGAGGTAGCCTTACAGTTCTCTGGGGAAGGATGGGTAAGACAATTGGCTGGAAACCTTAAATTCTAACTTCATGCCTTATACAAAAGCCAGTTCCAACTGGATGAAAAAACAAAAATGAAAAGCAAATTTGTAGTGTTCAGCAGAAAATACAGGAAGCTATCTTTATGACCTTAGTAGAACAGGATTTCTTAAATAAGGTATGCAAAGAAAAGATTGATGAATCTGAGAAGATCCGATTTAAACTTCCATAGTTCTGGGGCACCTTGGTGGCTCAGTCAGTTAAGCATCTGACTCTTGATTTTGGCTCAGGTTATGATCTCAGGGTCCTGGGATGGAGCCAAGTGTCTGGCTCCCTGCTCAGCAGGGAGTCTGCCTGTCTCCCTCACCCTCTGTCTCTCTCTGTCTCTCTCTCTCTCTCTCAAATGAATAAGTCGTTAAAAAATTTTTTCTATAATTCAAAGGCACAATAAAATGAAATAATAAGCCATAAACAGAAAGACAGCATTTGCAACATATATAATTGAGAAGGAATCAGATACCAAAAGATCTATTCAATGGCAAATCGATTTAAAAATAGATAAATGTTGGGGCGCCTGGTTGGCTCAGTGGGTTAAGCCTTTGCCTTCGGCTCAGATTATGATCTCAGGGTCCTGAGATTGAGTCCCACATCGGGCTCTCTGCTCAGCAGGGAGCCTGCTTCCCACTTTCTCTCTCTGCCTGTTGCTCTGCCTACTTGTGATCTCTGTCAAATAAATGAATAAAAATCTTTTAAAAAATAGATAAATGTAGAAAAATAATAAATACAAAGAGGCAATTCACAGAAGAGAAAATCAAAATGGCCCAAAGCCTAAGAAATGTTTCCCGTGGCACCTGGCTCACTCAGTCAGCAGAGTGCGGGACTCTTGATCTTAAGGTGGTAAGTTCAAGCCCCATGTTGGGTGTAGAGCCCCTTAAAAGAAAAAAGAGAAAAAAAAAAAAAAAAGAAATGCTCTTCTCCCTAGCAGTCAAGGACATGCTGATAAAAATAACCATTTTAGACCCATCGCATTGGTAAAAATTAAAACAGTGGACTCACGTAACACTGGAGGTTATATGAACAGTGGTGGGAGTGTGTCTTGGTTTTCCTTGGAGAGCAATTAGGTATAATCTCAAAAAATTCAAATGTGCATATCCCATGATCCATAAATGCTACTTTTAGGTATATGCACTGGAGAAACTCTAGTGTATCCACATGTACCCAAAGAAACATGTAAAAAATATTTATTGTAGCATTATTTACAATAGTCAAAAATTTAGAATGACTTAAATGTCCATCAATAGAGAATAGGTAAATTGTGGCAAATATTTTTAATGAAATATTGATCAGTATTTCTTTGTATTTTATTTATTTGTGACAGAGAGAGAGAGAGAGCACAAGCAAGGGGAGTGGCAGCCAGAGGGAGAGGGAGAAGCAGGCTCTCTGCTGAGCAGGGAGCCCGATTCCAGTCTTGATGCCAGGACGCTGGGATCATGACCTGAGCCTAACACAGGCATTTAACCCACTGAGCCATCCAGGCGCCCCTTGACCGGTATTTAAAATAAATGATCGAAAATTCACCTATCAAAATATATAAGCATCTCAAAGTCACATGCAGAGTTAAAAAGAGTTCTGATCCCAATTCTAGTGTGTGTGCGGATTTCTCCCAACACCACCAAGCAACACTCTGACTGTGGCTGAGTGTCCTACAACTCAACTTGATTCTGACGTATCTACCTGGAGATAGTATCAGATCCCACAGGCTTAAGAGCTCAGTCCGACAAAACTGCTCACTCCCTCTAATTCAGAATTCACCAGGCTACAGATTGGAGGTTCCCACAACCCCACTTTGGGTTCCATTAGTTTGCTAGAGTGGCTCCCAGAACTCGGAGAAACATTTTACTTACTAGGTCCCTGGTTTCTTATAAAAGCATCTAACTCAGGAACAGCAGAATGGAAGAGATGCCTGAGGCAAGTTATAGGGGAAGGGAGTAGAGCTTCACACTCTCTCTGAGCCAACTACTCGCCCTACATCTCTGCATGTTTACCAACCCAGAAGCTCTCTGAACCCCATCCTTTTGGGATTTTATAGAGGCTTCACAACCTAGGCATGACTGATTAAGTCATTGGCCATTGGTGATTGATTCAACCTCTAACCCTTCTGCCCCCGCCCCCCGGAAATCAGGGGATGCTTCATGTGTGGTTCCTCTGAAGACCAGCTCCCGTTCTCGGGTACTTTCCAAAAGTCACCTCATTAACATAAAGCCAGTTGTGGCAAAGAGGGGCTTGTTACGAATAACAAGATGCTACTTCAAGATACCACTTCCTTTTTCTTCTTTTTAACCTCCACTCCCACTGTGGAGCCCAACATGGGGCTTGAACTCATGACCCTGAGATCAAGACCTGAGCAGAGATGAAGAGTTGGACACTTAATTGACCAAGCCACCTAAATGCCCCAAGATCCCACTGCATTTTGACCCCTGATGGGTAACACGCCTGCACCTGGTCAATGTCAGCATGCCCCCTCTGGAGGAAGGCACTTACACTTGAGCTTCAAAGCTTCCTACCGATGAAGTCCCAAGTAAGATGAAGTAGCAATAAAAAAAAATAATAATCACTGGACGCCGCCTGGGTAGCTCAGTGGGTTAAGCCGCTGCCTTCAGCTCAGGTCATGATCTCAGGGTCCTGGGATAGAGTCCCACATGGTGGGGGGGTGCTCTGCTCAGCAGGGAGCCTGCTTCCCCACCCCTCTGCCTACTTGTGATCTCTGTCTGTCAAATAAATAAATAAAATCTTAAAAAAAAAAAGCACAACAAAATAAGTGATCATGAGCAAGAGATGTGCACAAAAAATTAGCTATGGAATCAGATGTCAAAGACCGCTGATACTGGAATTTTTGACACATCAAAAGATAATATATCTAAAGAAAGAAAAGAAGATATTGAAAGTATGACAAAACAAGGGAATGTAAAAGGAACCAGGCAGTTTGGGGAAGTGGGTGAGGGTCTTGGGAGGGGGAAACCACAGACAGAGACTCTAGAAATACAAAATATAAAAACTAGGAAAAAAAGGAAGTAGATAAATTAAATAGCAAATTAGATACAGCAAGAGATAAAATTACTGGATGGGCCTAAGACAGATCCAGAGATATGATTAGAATGCAGAATGGAAACACAGAGATGAAAAATTTGAAGAAAAAAATCAAACAAAGAAGACACTAAGGGGGTGCCTGGGTGGCTCAGTGGGTTAAGCCTCTGCCTTCGGCTCAGGTCATGATCTCAGGGTCCTGGGATCAGGCCCCCACATTGGGCTCTCCGCTCAGCAGGGAGCCTGCTTCCTCCTCTCTCTGTGCCTGCCTCTCTGTCTACTTGTGATCTCTGTCTCTCTGTCAAATAAATAAATAAAATCTTAAAAAAATAAAAAAAGGAAAGAAACCAGGAGACAGAGCAAAAAGCCTTCTGCCTGACAGAAACTGGCAAAGGGAAAATGTGGGGGGAATCCCCTTGGTTTTTTTCTCTTCCTTTTTTCTCATTGCTTTCCCTGAGGGCAGAAGCAGTCACAGGAAGTATATGACAAGACGTTCAGGAGGAAACTAAAACCTTGGCTTTCTGTTTTTAAGAGGAGGAAGTTTGAAAAAGCTGCTGGGTAGAACCCCCAAGCCCATCTCCAAGACAATGGCATGGGAACCACGGCCCACAGAAGGTGCCTTGGGACTTGCCTTGTCTGCCAAAACAGAGAAATCAACATTCTCCATAGAATTTTAATAGGACCCAACACTGCACAGAATAATAGTACTTATAATACTTAATACTTAAAATTACAATTATAATTATAATATTTTAATATTATAATACTAATAATACTTTAAAAGTTCAGGATATAATCCAAAATTAGTTGACATACAAGGAAACAGGAAAATCTCGATAGCCCATATATGAAAGACCCTAACCCAAGATGGTGGGATTATTAGACAAAGACTTTCATGTAGTTAGCTATTTTATCAGCATGCCCCATGAAATAAGGCAAACAGTCTTGAAATGAATGGAAAGATAGACATTCTCAGCAGAAAATAAAAGCCATAAAAAAAGTCGAAGGGAGGGACGCCTGGGTGGCTCAGTTGGTTAAGCGGCTGCCTTCGGCTCAGGTCATGATCCCAGCGTCTTGGGATCGAGTCCCACATCGGGCTCCTTGCTTGGCAGGGAGCCTGCTTCTCCCTCTGCCTCTGCCTACTACTCTGTCTGCCTGTGCTCGCTCACTCACTCTCTCTCTCTAACAAATAAATAAATAAAATCTTAAAAAAAAAAGTCGAAGGGAAATTTTAAAGCTGATGAATATAATCACTGAAACAAAAAGTTAATTGGAAGTCTGCCAATAACAGAATAGAGGTGAGAGAGGAAAGAATCAGGAAACTTAAAAACAGATCAAAAGGACGCCTGGGTGGCTCAGTTGGTTAAGCCGATGCCTTCGGCTCAGGTCATGATCCTAGGGTCCTGGGATCAAGTCCCGCATCGGGCTCCTTGCTCAGCAGGGAGCCTGCTTCTCTCTCTGCCTCTGCCTGCTTGTGTTCTCTCTCTCTCTCTCTCTCTCTGACAAATAAATAAATAATCTAAAAACAAAAAAAAAAACCAAAAAAAAAAAAAAAAAACCAGATCAAAAGAAATAATCCAACCTGAACAGCCAGGGAAAATAACATTGAAAGAAAAAAAATGAAGAGAATCTTAGAATCTCGTGGGACTCTAAAAAAGATTGAATATATATGTCATTGGAATTCTGGAGGAAGACAAGACAGAGATCAATGCAGAAAGGAACATTTGAACAAACAATGGCTGAAAACTTCTCAAATGCAGTGAAAAATATAAATTTAAAGATTTAAGAATGGGGCATCTGGGTGACTCAGTGGGTTAGGCCTCTGCCTTCGGCTCAGGTCATGAGCTCTCTGCTAAGCAGGGAGCCTGCTTCCTCCTCTCTCTGCTTCCCTCTCTGCCTACTTGTGATCTCTGTCTGTCAAATAAATAAAATCGTTAAAAAAAAAAAAGATTTAAGAAGATCAGTATATGTCTGACAGGATCAACTCAAAGACAACTCTGTCCAGACACATCATAACCAAACTATTGAAAACCAAAAATAAAGAAATAAACCTTTCAGAAGCCAGAAAATAACAAAGCATTGCATTCAAGAGAACGATCATTCAAACAATTGCAGATTCCTCATCAGAAATCACGGAGGCCAGAAGATACCAGAACTGTGTTTCAAGTGTTCAGAGAAAGAGCCATCAACCCAGAATCCTCTATCCAGCAGAAACATCCGCTAGAAGTGAAGGCCAAAGAAAGATATTCTCTGATGAAGGAAAACTTCTGGCCAGCACACCTGCGGTGAAAGAAATAGCCAAGGAAGTTTCCTAGGAAAGAGAATGGCATCGCAGGGAAGCTTGGAACTTCTGGAAAACCAAATGAGCGACAGAAATGGTGACTTTCCAAGAGAATGGGAGGGATTATGTTTCTCCTCTTACATGCTTTAAAATAAACATGACTATCAAAAGCAAAAATTATAACATTATCTAGTGGCAGGATTTTCCATAATTGTAAAAAGGGACCTCTGTGGTTATAAGCTTTCTTCATTTCATGTGAATGGTTAAAATACTAATTTTAACTAGACTGTGAAAAGTTAAGTATATAGTTGTAATCCCTATAGTAACTACCAAAAAGTATACAAGTTCTCTTCAAGAAATGTTGCCAGGGGCACCTGGTTGGCTCATTCATTAAGCTGCTGCCTTCGGCTCAGGTCATGACCCCAGGGTCCTGGGATCGAGCCCCACGTCAGGCTCCGTGCTCATGCTTGGAGGGAAGCCTGCTTCTCCCTCTGCCACTCCCCCTGCTTGTGTTCCCTCTCTTGCTGTGTCTCTCTGTCAAATAAATAAACAAAATCTTAGAAAGAAAGAAAGAAAGAAATGTTGCTAGGACAATTGGATATCTACATGCAACAGAAAGTTTTTATCTGGAGGAATTTTTACACATAGATCGTAGTCATGATTATACAACGTTGTGTGGGTAAGTAACGCCATTGCATTCCACCCTGAAAAGTGTTTAAGATGGAAAATTTTATATTATGTATACTTTGCCATAATTTTTAGAAATAATGTCATACACCGAGAACCGTTGAACTATACACTTTGTTTTGTTTGCTTTTGTTTGTTTGTTTAAGGAGGCTTTATGCCCAGTGTGGAGCCCAATGTAGGGCTTGAACTCACAACCCTGAGACCAGGACCTGAGCTGAGGTCAAAAGCTGGATGCTTGACTGACTGAGGACTGAGCCAACCGCCACCAGGCACCCCAAATTGTATGCTTTAAATGAGTGAATTGTATGGTGTGTGAATCATGGCTTCTAGAACTTTCCTTTTTTTAATGGAACAAAAAGTCTTAGTTATATGTCCTTGGAAAGGAAGGCACACGCACTTAAGTAACTCTTGGATCAAAAAAAATAATAATAATAAAAAATAAAATGGAAGTAACAAATGACTAGGCAACAAGAAGGAAAACACTGTCACCAGTGTTGACACCAACACCTTTGGACACAAGGAAAGTTGTATGCAGAGAAGTGTCCATTCTAAAAGGCATTTGGTATTAAAGAAGAAAAATGAAAAAAAAATGGAACAAAGAATGAAAAATAAAATTTGAGGATTGAGATTGTTGTATGTTCCTTAAAACTTAGATCCTTCTCCTATGGGACACACAAAAAGTGGGCCTCTGTGTATGTTTCATGTGTTTTTAATGGTTAATTCCTTTTTAAAAAAATACTTTATTTATTTATTTGAAAGAGAGAGAGATCATGAGCAGGGGGAGGGGCAGAGGGAGAAGCAGACTCCCTACTGAGCAGGGAGCCTGACTCAGGGCTTGATCCCAGGACCCTGATATCATGATCTGAACCAAAGGCAGACACTTAACCCACTGAGCCACCCAGGCACCCCTTAATGGTTAATTCTTAACAGATCATTAAAGAGTTGAAAAAAAATTGAAACATTAAAAAGTAGGTCATTAAAACTCTGAAAACTATTTTAAGTTTAAATATTTCATTCATACCCCAAACAGAATTAGTGATAATTTTACCTTCCTCAGTTTAGTGGAAGCAAACTCACCAATAATACTTCCAAACTCTACTGGGTTTCTTGGGAGTCCTGTTCAGGCTCTGATCTGAGGCGAAAGCCTCACCTATCTTACCCTGATCCCGGTCCCACACCTAAACACATTTCCTAGCCTCTCTCCCAGGCATGTGGGGATCAGACAACCAATCTCTGGCCTGTGCAACGTGGGGAAAAGGATGTATATTACCCCCAGAGGAAGTGATGCAAAACTCGGTCGTGCAATTTTCCACGCTGTTTCCCCATTTGCCAGGTGAGTGGAGAGGACCCCATGGCACTAGAGCAAGTGAAACTGCAAGAGGGAAGGAGCCTGGGTCCCTGAATCACCAAGTACAGGAGAGATGGAGGAGCTGCCCCCTGAGGGCCCTGGGCCAGGAACGTCCCACTGGGATGTTGCACAATCCAGGACTGGCGTTCATCGTCTTAACCCACAAGTGTCTGCCGCATATTCCCTGATGAATTCACACTCCGAGTGCCTCTGTCGCCTCACGAAGCCAGCAGCCCTGGCAGGAAACAGATAATTCTCTCAGGTGAAGGCAGTTGGAAGAGAGCTTAGGAAAGGAATCCTGACAGAGGACAGAGCAGGCAGAGTGTAGGAACACACTATTGAGACCGAGTGCGAGCCCAGGGCCACGCCAGCAAGTCAGCAGTTGTATCTCCAGGCCCGAGAGAGCAGCTAAGTCACCAGAATTCAGAGAGAGGCGGGGAGATATCTGTGCGGAAAGGGGCTGCCTGCTGGGCTGTGACCAACACCATGCCCAGAGTTCGGGATCCCAACCTAGCCTCAGGCTCTAGAACCTCTTGAACCTAAACACACAAGTGAATTTATAAAAGACACACAAACACCTGGGACTCCATCACCTAGGGCTGGCCCAGTGCAACCCGGAGCCTGTAAAGGGGGATCTCTAGATTATCACCCTTCTGGCTCCCGGATTGCCCTGCCCCCTCACACAGCAGGGACTGAGCCCAGGCCAGAGGGGAGGGGGTGTTGTGGCCTTGTTGAGGCAGAAGACTCTCTTTCCATGGGCCTATATACAGGAAAGGAGCAGATAAGTAAGTAACAAAGAGGGGAAGGAACTTGTTACATTTTTCCCTCAGGTAACTTGTAGGTGATAGATTTTTGTGTAACACCTGTCTCCTAGTTGTGTCAAACACCCACTCTCTTCATGTTCCATTTCCTAGTTCTAGAGATACAGGGTAGCCTGCTCTAACAGTTGCAAAAGTCAACTGCAGAACTTTAAACAATTCTTAATTACTTTGCTTTATCTGCATATACGTATATGTGCATGTATACATGTTAAATATATGCACGTATATGTAATATATATGTGAATTTGACATATCAGGCATGAAGCAAGCTACCAGACTTTCTTTAAAATATGGTTAAAATCAGGATGGCAGTGGTCACAATTTAGATCATAAAATTAAAACATTTTGTAATATTTTCTGTAACAAGGATAACCTGTGATATGTGACCCCCAGACAGCAGGTGCCTCTGTTGGGTAAAACGCATGACATTTCCAGATCTAAGTATTGCTTTCAGAAATGTATGATTTCTGCCTCAACAGACAGTAGTTTCTTCAGGTGGGATTAATAAAACAAAACTACCTCAGAACTTCGATGATTCAAGAAAGGTTGTCTAACTTGGCATTATTATCCATACAAAACAAATGATATGAGAATGATTATAACATATTTAGTGATTTTATGGGGAGAAGTTAAAAACAATTTTACAACATAAATACGTAATACTTGAAATGCCACATGTCTTTAAAAGTCCTGCAAATATGGCCAACCCAAAACAGCATCCAAGCTCCTGTAATAATAATCAGTACAGTTGTCTTTGTTTTGCTAACTTTTATTTGTGTAAAAACACATTTCTCAGCTCCGTATTAGGAAGGTAGACTCCTCAGGGCAGAGAGAGCTTATTTGGCAGATTATGTTAACTTAAACAGTCTCCATAAGGCATGGGGCTGTGGTTGTGCTCTGACCCGGGTCTCACACAGCTGATAGGCGCAAACCCACCATCCAGAAGGAAGGTGACCCGGGGCACAGGGAACCTGACCTAAGCCGTTCCTGCATCAGGCAGCTTCCCATCCCGCCTGCAGACATGCTCCCCCTCTCCGCCTTCAGAAACGACATTCTCCGGTTTGTACCGAGAAACTGCCTTTTGCTCGGGCCCAATAATTCCTTTTCTCCAGAGACCGCAAGTTCATCAAATCCCGTGACAGACCGTGTGCTGGGGACAGAGTGTGGGCGGGGTGGTTTCAGCTGCAGAAGCCCCTTCCCCCTGGGGTCCTGGCTGCGGTCACTGCCCCCATGCACCCCTCTCATATTCGAGCTCCCCCTCTCTCGGTCCTCCCGGTCTCACCCTCAGCACACACTTGTGTTGTGTAAACGTTTGTTAACCACTTCCTCACAGTTGCTCGCCCTTTGGTGACCGTCCCGGGCCCTGACGCATTCGCGTCTGACCTGCGAGTACAGCGAAACTGGGGAGGGAGGGACTGCGCGGGGCCAACCGCCAAGGACCCCGGAGACCCCTGTGAGTCCCAGAAGCTGGCAGAGGCGGGAAAGACCCTCCCCAGAGCCTTCAGAGGGGGCATAACCCCGCTGA